>NC_054574.1:976922-1026922 GCF_017654505.1 Polyodon spathula | reverse complement strand
TTGTGTCCTGTGCACAGAATTCCACTGCATTGTGTCCTGTGCACAGAATTCCACTGCATTGTGTCCTGCGCACAGAATTCCACTGCATTGTGTCCTGTGCACAGAATTCCACAGCATTGTGTCCTGCGCACAGAATTCCACAGCATTGTGTCCTGCGCACAGAATTCCACAGCATTGTGTCCTGCGCACAGAATTCCACAGCATTGTGTCCTGTGCACAGAATTCCACTGCATTGTGTCCTGTACACAGAATTCCACTGCATTGTGTCCTGCGCACAGAATTCCACAGCATTGTGTCCTGCGCACAGAATTCCACAGCATTGTGTCCTGCGCACAGAATTCCACAGCATTGTGTCCTGCGCACAGAATTCCACTGCATTGTGTCCTGTGCACAGAATTCCACTGCATTGTGTCCTGTGCACAGAATTCCACAGCATTGTGTCCTGCGCACAGAATTCCACAGCATTGTGTCCTGCGCACAGAATTCCACAGCATTGTGTCCTGCGCACAGAATTCCACAGCATTGTGTCCTGCGCACAGAATTCCACAGCATTGTGTCCTGTGCACAGAAGGCACAATTCTAAACTTAAAAAAAAAACAACCCCTTTGTAGTTCCTGATTTCAGTGTTTGTTTTTGTTAGTTATAGTAATGCAGGGTGTGTGGGGTGTCTCATTATAACAGACACCGTTTTGCACAGCAGGCGACACCCTGCACACTATATTTTAACTTAATATACATTTTAAATGACTTCATTGAGTTTTGATCCCTCACTGTTTAAACTTCGCTTTACCATCTTGTATGAATTACTTGGAAATTACCGTCAGCAAAATGTTCCACATGTATTGGCACATTATAAATCCGCTGACATTTCTAATTATTATTATTAAAACTAGATGAGTGACAACCACTTTTTTTTTTTTTTTACATTCGCATTGTAACCCATTAGCCTGAACTATTGAAGCAAATGGAATAGACTGTCCCCTTCCACCTCCCTCACATGTGCCACTGCGGTTTATTTTCACAATATTAGATCCTGTGTATAATTGGGTGTTCAGTTCATTTTCATACAGCCTTTCTTTCACTTTCCAATCTGGATCCAATCCAGTCGGTTACCGCTCCAATGAACTCATAATTATTAAACGTTAACAGTAATTACAGACTCTGTTGAAGTGCACACAGATGTGGACTGTTAGCTTTTTGAACCTAGTCACTGTGAAAAGGAGAAAGTTCAACAAACATCAATTATATGGGCCATTAATGGAACTTAAGAAAGCGCTTGTTATCATTTGTTATCGGATTCAAATGATTGCACTTTAAACACACAGCCAAGACAGCATTATAGATAAGATAAGGGCTATTGCTCCATGTACAAACCCAAGGTGTGCCAGTGGTGGCGGTTTTATACTACAGTACCCTTGTTCATGGTGGGGAAAAACATCAACAGATGGCATAGACAGGGGATGAATTAAAAAAAATCGAAACACCTGCCATAACAGTAATGGGGGCAGTCTTGGATATGCCAAAAGCATGTGCTATTTACAGTTTGTTGCCCCACACTTGTTTGGAAATTAATTTAGCGATGGCTATAAATGGACATTTCTAGACATTGATTTAGTATTTTAAACAAGCTTGCACTGCAGACAAGTGCTGTCAGCTACAAACCTGTCTGTCACAAGGCAAGGAATGATGTGCTTCTGCCTTTCATTGAGTGGGTGTATTTGTGGAAGGTATGGGGCGCCACGCTGAAGTTGTTAAATGTCTAGTGTAAACTTTCTCACCAGATAGCATTGTGAAGAGTCTCTGAATTGCTTTCAAGGGCTCTTTTAAACACAGGATAGCTTTCAAGTGAATCAGCTTGTTTGGAGTGATTAGGGATGGGGAACCATATTTGGATTCAAAGACAGGGCTCTGAACAGGGGAGGATTCACTGCGCTGGAAAGCGGAGAATAGCCGTTTCCATCATCAGAATATTTAAAAACAAATGTTGTGCAGTAGCTTGTGCTTAATTAAGCATTATGCTACAATAGTGGCACATGCAAGGTGAACATACAGGGTTGACACAGATATATGCATTTGTTGTGAGATCTCCTTAGCGGGGTTATACCTTGTTGTGGGACCATGCTCGTACAGTATATACAGTATCTAGTTAGTATTTTGCAAGAATATATTTGTCCCCAGTGTTTTCCAGGGGTTTATAACATACAGAACAAAATCGTAAAAATCGCTTGGTTTTACATTATATAAATGAAGTACTTCAGGAAAATTAAAGCTACTGAGATGATGTGTACATGTTGTCTTTTGCTTTCCCATGGCGTTTATTTATAGGTTAGTCATAACAAATTAAGCACAGTTTCAATAAATCCTGTTAGAAGTATCCAGGGGAGTGTAAACTTATAGAGATAAGACCGGCTCCTGCAGTGCTCATGTTACTATCTCAGCACACAGACTCGCTGGTGCCTTGACCCACAGCATTGGAAGGTCACAGGAATGAATCCCTCCTCTGCCTGTCAGCCTGTAAACCGAACCAGGCTGGTATGAATTCCTGAATACCTGATCACGCTTGGGCGCTGTGGGTCTTTTATACCAGGTGATAAGTTAAGTCATGGCAACCTATCGCAGTCTTGCCAGCAGTGCATGTCAGGTTTGTGTAAAGAGCAACAGCACCTTTGACACCAGCACACAAAGGTTAACAAATCAATGGCTTTGTATATGATTTAGAGCCAGGCTCTGGAATTGAAGCAGCCGCACACCAGGCAGGCTTCTGGTTTCTGGGTGCTTCTTAATGCTGTCAAACAGATTCATATATATTGAATTTATTCTTTGTGTGTGTGTATGTGTGTGTGTGTGTGTATGCTTGACAAATGAACCTGTTTTTTGATAGAAGACTGGTTTGATAAAGTGGATGATGATGACTTGTAGTAAATCGTCTTGCTTGGAGTGTGATCAATGGCTGCTCGCTTACCCTAATCAATATGTTGCTCAGTGTAACATCTAACAGTATCCTCTCATGTAATGGTTTTAACTGTGTTGTTTCCTGTGTGTACCGGTATTACTCAATTGATGAATTGATGTGAATGCTGTTGCATGGTTTCAGCTTTTATGTTGAAAATTGCAGCAATAACCTATCCATCCTACTAGTGGATAATGTACAGCTGCGGCCAAACGTTTTGCATTACCTAGAATTTTAGGATTGAGACATAATGTAAATATTTTATTTAACACTGTGTAATCAAAGAAAGTACAAAACGATATCGCAAAAGTCTACCGGAAGCCATGATAGTAGTACAGTATTTCATTTTTTAGATTTCGAAATGTCAAATTTTAAAATTTTTGTTAGTTTTTCGTTAAGTATACAGAAAACTACAATGCGGTGCATAATTCAATATGTTAATGTAACATTATTCAGCAGGTTTTATGAAGCAAATATCAGTTAATTCTATAGGGTGATACAAAACTTTTGGCCATAGCTGTAGTACCAGAAGATCTGTTTTTATAACAACTGCGTGGATCCTAAATTAATTTGATACAGAAAAAAAAGCAGGGCAGTTTTTCATAGCTCTTACTTAAGATAATTACAGTAACTCCACTATTCCCTCAAACTGTGTCCTCAAGAAACCTTTTATCAGCCTGCAAGTTCATGAAGACTTTCTCAAAGTTCACTAACAGTATGTTGTTCTTAGAAGACATGTAAAAGGCTTGTGCATTAAATTAAGAAAAAAAATACAAATACAAGTTTTAATACAGAACCTCACTCCATACACATGCATCAAAATGGGTTCAGCTGGCTGATTTCCATTAACAAGTTCACCCTGCAAACAAGTGCTGGCGATGTATATTTTTAGGAGTTACAGCACCTGCTTTGAGATGTCTGCCACTCACCTGTCTATGACTGACAACATCCTGACATGAAGCATACAAAGCCTGTCACTTGTTGGAAAAACCAAAGTGCTATTTCCAGAGCTGTCTTGGGCCTGTGTATCAACAGCAGGCAGTGTTTGACGATTTGCTGTGACATGAACCAGTCAACACTGTTGTTTTGATGGGCTCAGTGCAACTTTTTTAAGGCCCTGGCAAACACACTGTGCCTGGGGTTTGTTTTGTCCAATTATTCTCATGTCAGTCAAAGGGTGAGAGGATAGGAAGGGGGATTGCTGAGGTGCCCCTTACCTAATGCCTAACGAGCTCCTTAGGCTGCTTCCAAGCTGTCACTTAGGTGTTAAGATGATGTTTGTTGAAAGACTGGGCTGCTTCTGGGATTTCTCCTCATAAATGGTAGGGGTTAAGGGTTTCTGCTTCTGGATTCAACATCTTTCTTTGCTGTTTGGTGCAACCAGCATCCTGAACATTCAAATCATTACATTTTTTTGAAGTTTGCAAACAAAGATTAAAAAAAAAACTCCTCCTGTTGGATGTTTCATAATGTTATCTGTACCTTACAACTGCAACAGTACTGCGATAAAGTTCAGCGTTTTATAAGCAGTAGTCTTTTAATTTTGTAGTAGTACCAAGTAGTAGAGGTACTACCACACACCCTCCAACATACAGATTGATAGGTGACTGCAGAGATGCAAGCGTCCAAAACGGAGAACACTTGCTGTAGACCTTTTGCAAGAGGCAAATTAACTACTACTTGACATCTAAGTACAACTTGATTGAAGTGCAGTGCAATCGAGATAACTAAGACTTTTCAGTGCCCTTTGTTGCTCAGGTCCTAATGCAAAAATGCGTTTTAAAAAAATCCCGAATTGCCATCATCTTGTGCTCAGGGCACATTTGTTTAATTAAAATTGGATTTAGGTAATGAGATCTGCACAGAGAGTGACATTTTAATTGTAAGGCAAAGTGCAATACATTAACCCCTTAAGTTACGATTCTGTGTTGCACTGAATCTATTAAGGTTCAGATTACTAGAGCTGAAATGGGTGATACAAATTCCCAAGAGCTACATATGTAAGGGACTTTTTTTTCGCAGCAAGAAATATGCACTGCAAATCTAAATGATATCCCATTTAAATTTTATTATAACAAATGATCATCCTTATGGAAAATTTAATATAAAAGGCTTTTAGATTTCTGATAAATATTACCCAATGTAAGCATATGTATATTTAATGCGAAATGTACTACCCATAGAACATTAAAAATTACGCACCCTAAAGTAAGAATCTGATTGTATTAATTGCCACTCCACATGCATTTTGTTAATGGAAGTGCAGAACAAAACCTGATATACTGTAAAACATGACTTTGGTAAATTAGTGCTTCAGGCTGATTTATCAGCCCGTTTCAGTTATCAAATGTATTATATAACCTCCTAATGCTTCAAGTAATAACAGGAACATTAGCCTAGGCATTAAACCTTAGTATTAAACCCAGATACATGTTTAAACGTGAACATATTTGGAATGTTAAATATTAAAACAGACCTACACTGTACGCTTACTACTATGTAAACACTAACATGACATGGATTATTATTATTATTATTTGTTACAATGGCTAAACATTTAGGCAAAATTCTTATCACTTAACACTTGAAACGTTAAGACCATTGTACACCCTGAATCCTCGGACAGAGAGAGTTCAAAAGGCCCTGAGATGGACAGTTTGAATATTGAGCATGGTGTATGATACCGAAGTGCAGTATTGACTGGCAAGTGTGCAATCTTGAGTAGACAGTCATGAAACGGTGGAGGTATGAGAGCTCAGATTGGAAACGAGCCAGTGATACTGTGAGCTCTGCGATTTGGTTTGACATGCAGTGAGGTTTTGGGCAGGATCTCTCCAGATCCCAATGGGTTAGTCATTCTAGTTTCCCAAAGTATAAACATTACAATTTCAGATGAAGAAATGTGCGCACCAACACAAAAGTGCAGCTGGAGGGCTGGCGTGTTTCTAAACGATCTCGATTGATTTAAAGAATAGTTTGCATGTCCCCCAGGAGGCGACGTTAGTCTCCTTGCTGACACCTCAGTAAATGCAGAACATACAAATAAACAGAGTTTGACCCTCTGGGCAAGATTAGCAGCCTTTCAAATACGTCACAATGGGATCTCAGAGGTCAGCTTTTAGGGCTTCCATCATCTACAAGGGTAAAAAAAAAATGGGTAAGTGGATAAATCCTCTAGAAAGCACAATGATACTGGCTGTTTTAGAAAGGGATTAGGCAATGGAATCTTTAACTGAAGGGAAACTGTATACAAAGGGACTGCATATTTTAAATCTAAAAGGTAAACAACCACTGTTAATTCCTACAAATCCTGAAGCAAATAAACCCACTAATCTATGTGCAAAATTAAGTTTTTAAAAGTCTGTAAACCTGGTATAATTGCTACAGTTCTACTACTACTGTTCACTGGCAGCTGGGATGACAGCTCTAAAGATGAGCAGTTGCATGTTTAATTGGCTGTATTCTGCTTCCAAATACAAACTGATTTGCCTGTCCAGATTTGAAGGATATACTTTGTGCAGCTTTCGCTGTCGGGGGAACCAACTAGACCACGAACAAATAAACTCTGTACCTGCCAGTCTGTTTATGCCTGTTGAGGGAAGTTAGTATTGAAACAGGTACGTGCAGTTAAAGAAAATCTACTTTAAGAAGCATGACCAATTCATTAGCAACCTCCATAGAGGTAAATGAGCACCGTCAGAGCTGACGGCTCCTGTCCTGTGTGATATATGAATCTGCCCTCCAAGACTGACATAAGTGGACGCTGGTGCAGACACCTCCTCTAAGAAGGAAGCAGAGAACAGTGCATGTATTGTTCCCCCTCGGTAACTGGATCCTGGAATGCCGGCCGGGGGATATTATGTTGCCTCAGCAGGGCTCGGGCAAAGAGCTGCGGGACAGCTGACTGTTTGGAGTTCTCAGCACAGCTCAAATAAACAGTTCAGCTCCTGGGAGGACAGGTCAGGTCCCAGTGCAAAAGCAAGCAATTATTCAAAGTGCCTGTGCGTTAATTCCAGTGTCTGCATAGCTGAAAGCCTGCCAAATTTGTGAAGTTATTTTTAAAAGGAGCAAGTCCAGAGCAGTTTCTGACAGTGCGGCTCGCTTTGTTTCACTGACATGTGACTGCTGAGTCCAGGAGGTTTGTTTCTAGGAACAAGAGCTAACTGTAGTTATAATAACACCAGCACTGGCTTTATTAAAAACTGTAACCCTATGAAATAGTGCACTCTGTTATTTCTTTAATGCATTTCATTTTACAATGGGGGGGGTCAGTAAATCACTCCTGAGCATTAATACAAGACCTCAGATATCTTAAAATGGCTCCTTGCTCATCTCAGGAAACAGTTAAAGCAGCTTCTTGAAGTGGTTTCTTTTTGTAGAACACCCCCTCCTAAAAAAGAAAACCTAAGGAGCTGAAATCAGATGGTGTCAATGTGTCGGCTGGAGCTGTCACTCTACAGATTGCAGCAAGTCAGTTACACACACCTGCAGGGTAAAGAGGAGATCAGGCAAGAGGAGGGAGGGAGGGAGGAAGAGAGAGCTGCAGGCACAAGGGAAGCATTTTGTTTGGGAGTGTTACCTGACACCACAGGCAAGAAAGAGAAGCAGTCTTGCAGGTCTCGTTTGTATTAGAGGAGCTTGCAGGGTGAAAAGGGCTTGCCGTTCACATCTTATTGATCGTCCTTTGGATACCTTTGGATTGCTTGCTGAGTTAAGAAGATTACTGCTGTGATTAAATGGAGGAAAATTGGTGCTTGTTAGAATCGTTGGCTAAGTGACATATGATGGGAACTGCAAGCACACATTCAGGTAGCTGAGCTGGTAGTCTGGTAAGTGCTCTGTTTGTTTAAAAGAAAGTTTTAAAGGGGGGGAAATGAACTGCAGCTACATTTGGTGTGCATTAATGTGGAAGATTTTGTTTGCGCTTCTTGTTTTATTGCCGAGGTTTTTTCTTAGTCTTTTTTTTTTTTTTTTAAGGGGCTAAAGCATGGTAATCAATACTGGTTTTTATTTTATTTATTTATCCAGAGCAGGATTACAAAATAAATCACGTATGATTCAGAAGTCACGTACCATTTTGTTAGAAATTACCATTTCTAAACTAGCTTTAGTTATCATTGCTAGCACTGCAGATAATTAGAAATTTTCGAAGGGGTGGGGGGGATTTCTTGCTATTTGTAGCCCATGTAAAGTATAGCACAGGCAGGTTTCTGCTTTAACAACTGGCTTCTAAACCGATAGTGGCACACTGCTAGTGTAATGGTAATTAACCACACTTAATCCAGGGTTAATTACAAATAGACCCCCTGTGTGTGTCCCTGATGTAGGCAGCACTCCATGGGAGAGCATGCTGACTGTCTCAAAGCCTGCTCATTTGTGAAGGAAACTGCTGTATTTAACAGGGTCATGAGGACAGAGCTTCTGAAATAGATCTGGTCTCAGCAAGTGCTATACTGTGCATGCCATCATTCAGTTGCTGTAGTTTCAGTAGCTTACACCAGTACCATATAACAGTTTCCATATACACCTAATGAATATAGTCTCATAACAACATAATATTATTTATTCATTATATGACAGATATTGTTGGACAGGCTGTCACACTAAATATTCTGCGTCACCATGAAAAGCACTGTTAAAAGCAGATGACAGGTTAATTACTGTACAGTTTGCCTGAAGATGAATGAGTGATTAATTGACTATTGTCCTCTGAATGTGACTGCAGGAATTAAGACAGATTAGGAAGAGTAAACTCGGAATACTAGATTTCAAGATTACCTGAAGTCCTCTGGGTGTATTTTAGCATTCCTGGTATTCTTGCATCTCCTTTGTGTGCAGACAACCGAAGCCTCTCTCGCTTCTCTCGTAAGATTAGGAGCTTCCCTTGGCATGCTGACAAGGACAAAATGTAAGGAACAAAAGTATTTAACCTCCAGCTCATCTTGTCTTTGTGAAACTGGGAGGATTAGGCCATGCAGGTCTACATGCCTGCAGGGTTCATGGTATTAATGCGTTGACGAGTGACAGAAACTGGAGAAAGGTGAGCTGCCGATTGACACAAGAGCACCTTCCTGGAAAAGGACAGGACCGACAGCTCCCAGTATGGACTGCTGTTCTCTTTATTTTACGGACAGAGTTTCAATTGATGAAGACATGCTTTGCAAGACCTTGCAAGTAAGGTGCTTGTAGTGACTGAAGTATAGTGTAGTGCCTCTGTAGTACCCAAGGAACTCCTTCTAACATTTTCAGCTCATTGCATGCCTTGAAAATATAAACATTTAAAAGTTTGGATAAAGAGGTTCACATTTATTTAATTGAATTTAAATTGTTCCGGAGATGATTTGAAGGATTGTTTTTGTAAATGCTGTCCAAGACCCAAGGATGAAAACGAGGCTGTAAGTCCTATGGAAGAGAAACCTGATTTGGCTTGGGGGTGTATCTCTGTTTTGTTGTAAACAGACAGCTTCCGCTTTTAATGGAACTCAACCAAAAACTGATAGGAATCTTAAGATTCGTGTTTGTTTGTGCTGAAGGCTGGATATGAGCACTTAAAGTGCTCTCAGGCACTCTGTTTACTTGGTTGTCGTCACAATCTTGCCCTGAGGAGTTCCTATAGTAAATCAATTCTCCTGGGTTCTTATCTTATTGAGCTGGGTGACAAGCTTCAAGCGGTCAATTAAATCTGAATGCTAACTGCAGCCACTCCCCCAAACCTGGACTGTTGCTTGAGTAAGACACCCCTATTTGTTTTATGACCTTTTGTAAATACAGTGAAATCTCAATTAACTGGTCACCAAAGGGACCTGGACATGTGCTGATCCTCGGAACAGGTGTGTGTTTATTAGCCTCTTTCGATTGATTTGAAAAAAGAAAATCTGTTTTCTGGGGTTCACTGGCTGGTCAGAGCATGTGGTAGCTTAGTTCAGGCTTTCATGCAATTCAGTATATTGACTGTTGGCCTCCTTACATCAGTCTACAAAGCCTCTGTGTTGTAATTGTACAGATTATTAACAGTATTCATTAGTTCGAGCATTTTGAAAAGGACCATTGTGCTGCATCTAATGCCTGTCTGAGGTATCAGAGATAATAAAGTTTAGATTATTCCAGAGGTTTTTTTCCCACTATATTTCCCCTCGTCAGAATCCACAACAGGTCTGCCTGGCAGTGACACCTGCTGGGAGCAATGTGACTGGAGCAGCTGTGCATTGACATGCAGCTGGCGCCTGTCAGTGTCTTCTCCTATTTCAGTAGCGCGCGCCGGCTCGACCCCTGAGGAATGAGTATTAAATTTGGGTTTATTTTCCCTCCAGCGGGCAAGCGCTGTCTTCACAACCTAGGAAGCCAAACCCCTTAAGCCAGCTCTGCCAAGATATGGTCATCACTGCGTTCACAGCTCTGACAGCCCTCACACTGAGTGTGAGGGGCAACGAGACAAAATCTTTACCAAGGTCCCAAAGATTGTTATGAAAGACATATGTTCAGTATTCACCCAACGCACGTATCAGTTATCCAAATACCTTTTCTATAACCACCACGCTAAAGCCCTGGCCTCACAGTGTGCAGTAATGAAGGTGGAGCACAGAAGAAAAAAGGGACTGTTGAACCTCATTAAGAGTCATCACATTCCTTTTTGGAAGTATGTGGTCATTAGAGCATTGTTTGTAAAAGTGTCATTAGGAAGCTGAAACTTACACCGATACAGTGTTTAGTAGTTTTACTGTTAAAAAAATAAATAGCATTTGCCGAACCCACATGGCCATTACCAAAGCCATTATTGTCTTTCCATGTGTCTAGAAAGATGAAACGATAAAGCTGCAGTAGAATGCCAGGCTTCACGCAGCAGGATCCCGTGCAGACACCAGGCAGAGAGTCTGTTATAAGGACTTGCATAAACATTCTCTGTGTTTATTATTGCAATTAGAGGGGATTGCTGGAATTTCAATAGAGATAATGACACACTGGCCACCTGTGTGCAAAACATTGGCTTTTAACCTATTCAGGGGATTAGCACACCCCGCGGCTTGTAATCTGATTTTAAAGAAGGTTTTATGACCCGGTCATGTTGAACCCCAAACCTGACAATTGCAGTTGTCTGACATACAAACAAAAGAAAGAAAAGAGAAGCTAGCGGGGTGAAGAACTGAGGATCAATGCATTTCAAAAACAACGAAATAAAGTAAATTAGTTGTTGGGCCAAACTGTGCCGTGCTGAAATCCTGATACATTATTGTATCTCTTGTGTCATGCTGGAACGCATTTATTTATTTATTACCACCTTTGGAAAATACAACAGGTGGGATTGTAATGGAATTGCAATCATAGAAGATCTTACACATAGTGGAATAACAGAGCCCATTAAGACTGACTCTATTGAGAAGTGAGAAACATTCTATCAGAATCTAGGGAGAAAAACACCTGTTAATGAACTCTGTTCACAAAGCTTTAACTCAGGAGTTATTTAAAGAACGTTTTTACAAAGTCTGTTTTTATGAAAGTCAGCTATAGAAGGTGTCATTAACAACAGTTGAATAAATATCACACTGTATTTTATTCATAAAATCAGAGTTTTTACAGAGTTAAATAACCTTGTGTTACTAGTAATAAACGACTCAAGAATATCTGAAGAGCCCTACCAAGTTTTTCTCCTTTCACATGATGATGGTTGCAGATGCCTTTTGGAGTAATCAGCTTTGTGAAATCTTTTCCATTGATGTTCTGGTAGTGGTTTACGTGTTTACTTTCCGTAGAACCTGAGAAAAAAAAAATCACAGCGGGTACCAGATTAAACCTCTCAGTCCCCTAGCTACCCTGCTAGCAGAGAGATGAACTCTGCCATCAGAGCCCTTTGAGACCTACAACAAGCAGCCAGGGGATGCTGTAGTTCTTTTGCGCACCGAGATCTAGTATTTTGACTCGGGTAGCAGTGGGGCGCTTGAATCCCCTGCTAACACAGTCACAGATATTTCAGTGTGTGCTGACCTGGGAATCCTGTACAGTGAGTCCCCCAGCTGTCAACGTGGGAGACGCAGGAGTCTGCGTTTTCCTTAGCTACAGTGCCTGTGGAATACTCGTATTATGGGAAATCTGAGGGAGCTTTTCTTTTTTTCATTCTAGAATTCATTTATTTAATTTAAAAAAAAAAAAAAACCTTTAATAAGAAAATGAGTCAAGGTTAAGAATTTTTTTTTTAAATAATGAATATGTGGCAACTTGTATATTTTTATTAATTTTTTTAAACTCAAGAAGGTCGTTGATATTTTACTCAGATCTAGTTTATTTGACCACTGTTGTAAAATTACATTTTACTATATTGTAATATGTTCACATTTGTCTATGGATTATTAGGGTGAAATAACAACTCAATTTAAATAAATTTGAAATGATACCGACAGCAGTGTTAGGCTTTTATCATAATTTAAATACACTGTTAATAATTTGTTTTCACAGCAACAGAATGAAATCCTGTCTGCTGCCAGCTAAAAATAATTCAACTTGTTAATTAAAAAAATGTTACTAGAAAAACATTTTTTTTGTAATGCTTAACACATAAAATAAAAAAAAAAAAAGATCTATTCAAAGCCTCACTTAAAAAAAAACAAGCAGACCTATCTTTCCTGATTGTAATTAATGTTTACACGGAATGACAAATACAAAATGGAATTTCTTTGGGCGCCGCAGAGCCCGTGTCCAACACTGTACGGTTTAACTGATTTGACCTGAACAAACATTGAGCTTTCCTGAATTTATTTTTACATTTTCAGTGACTTGAAGAGAAGCAGTGGTTGGTGGCTCTGGCGTAGCACAGCGTGCTCGCTGGAACAAAACGGTCATTGTTAATAGCACACATTTTTGTGGACTGGTGGGAGGAAAACTCGAGCGGGTTGTCTAGACAAAAAATAATCCTTTTCTTTTGATTGTTTTTGGGCTGCACTGAAGGTCTTGAAAGCAAGCAGTGATAAGAACTGATAAAATAAAACTAGTTACTCCTGGGGAAATTTAGGTTTATTCACTGTCTGTAATACTGCAAAGAAGAAGGAATTTCAAGCAATTCCCCCATGTATTGCAGGGTTGGAAATAACTCATTGCATAGCTGTTTCATACAATCCAGGTTTTACTACAAGCTAGATTATAACCTCAGGTGTGTCTTATTAAAAATACAATAAAAACAGAATGGACCAAACTGCAATGCAAAGTGAGTCTCATTTCCATTCTAGAGTTTAAGCATCAAAATGAAAACAGGCTTGTTTGGAGCAATTTGAAAAAGTCACCAAAGCCTGAAAAAAATTCATTCTCATGTTTCCTAGCCTAAATAAAAATGCAAGCAACAACCCACAACTGCTTATGAACACTTTCCCGTTACTAAATCGACATCCAAACCCTTTACTGCTGCATGATAAAACCTTTTTTTTTTTAACACTCGCATTCACATCCCATTTAAAATGAAGTGTTACCAGCTTCTCCACTTACAGTAAAGCAATATCTGTTAAGATGTGTGTGTTATAAAGGTGGTACATAGACTGGGGCCTTCATGTATAAAGCATTAGCATGCCATTAAGAAACCACTGCTGTCTGTTGCATTTATCAGTGAGTCAGCTGAGAACGAAAGCCTTGAGTGATTCAACAGGAACTTTACAGCTTCCAGGTACATGTGTACTACAGTATGAATATAATGCCTGTTTTACATGTACAGTGCTAAATTACTTTTCCAGTGTTTGTTATGTGGAATGTCTGTAATAAGGCCAGACCATTTTCAGGAATCAGGGTTTAGGTCAAACTTCGCTGTTGCTCTAACTGTTGACAGAATCCAACCAGGGGCTTGTTTTAAATCGTGAGGGAGAAAAGTATGGAATTTATTTATTTTTTTCCTCGATTTGACAAAAAACAGAAATAATTCTACATTGCCCATCTGTGGTTTTAATGCTGGATGAAACTGGCTGTGCTGCTTCTCAGTTTTTGAAAATCTTAAATCCAGACTGGCAGGCCCCTGTACTGTCTGCAGTGTGATTTGATCTATGGACATGAGTGACACACAAAGTCAGTTTTTTCCCCGAATGAACACAGCAGGCCTTTTTCCTTCAAACAGAAGGAGATCTGCATATTTAGTTTGTAGGGATCAAGAAAACTGACAAATGAATTCTCGTGGGAGGTGAATTACAGATTTCTTACATTTTGCGGACCCTAGAGTCTTCATTAAGGGAAGAATGTATTTAATTCTTTACCCACGTAACCACATTCGGAAACCCACCTTGGGGACCCTACAGAGGAACTGTAGGAAAACCAACATGTTTTCCATCTAATAAGCTTTGGATGTTTTCCATAAAAGTCTCTTAAGAAAATGACTTTATCCGTTTGAGCAGTGGAGGTTTTTTTTTGTCATTTGCACCACAGCAAATGGCTATGAATTGTTATTTTGGGCATTTTTTGTGGATTGGATGTATGGCATTGTACAAATCCAGAAGATCTTGGTCGTATAGTACTGCTTTACTTTAAGCAGTTTTTCAACATGTATTTATTTATTTATTTTTACCCAGTGCAACATTAGAAAAAAAAAACTACATAGCAAGCTGCCTGATCTTAGATTCTTTAACAACTGTATACCGTGTGTATGTGTGTGTGTGTGTATACAAGTTGCTTGCAGTACAACAATGACCAGCATACAGAATTTATCTGATATGAAACCGTGGTGCTAAACTTATTTCTGGCCTCTGGGATTACAGATTCTAAACCAAGTACCAGGTTTACACATATTCTTCAGAAATACGTTTCTCCACTTCCCACAGGTCTGGCTCACTGGCTTATTGATCCCCAGTCTCTGCTGCTGTTGCGTAATTGTTGCTACATGCTGGATCCATCAAGAGGTGCCTAATAAAAATCACACTGAACATATACTTCTTTAAGAACTTGGCAGGCAATCCATTGGCTGCCCTGTTAATGTTCATTATGCAGTTTGAAGCTATGAAATCGGTACTGGCATGGAGAGTTTTGCTCCACGGAGGGCTTGGCAATCCATTGCACAGCTCCCAAAGGTTCTCTAACTGTAGAACTGACTTGCACCACGGAATTAACCCTATGAACTTACATTGCATGGTGGAGTTTTATGTACTTAGCCTGGCGTGCACTAGAGGCTTTAAAAGGGAGTTAATTATGGGTTATATGCATCAGTCAGTTCTGATGAGCCTCAGCACTTCAGCGTGTACATTTAGCTTGGAACCAAAAATGCTAAGTCGTATATTTATTAGAAAAGCCTATAAAGGAAGAACGATTAAATTCCAATTTAATGCAGCAATCGATAAGAGTTCACCGTCCTTTCCTGTCATGCGCTGGTTTCCTATATTTATTTCACTAAAGCTTGCAGTAAGACAAAAAAAAAAAAAAAAAAAACACATGTTTTAGGGTTGTTGTGTATACAGTGCTGGAAAATCCAGCCTAATTTTGTTTTATCCTTCTAATCATGTTAATTGCTGTACTGTCACTTTGCACAGCTTGCATAGTTAATATTTTGGCGGCTGTCGTACTCCCTTGTATAGTTCAGCAAATCCCCTAATGCATTTTATTTATAGTACATTATTAGCACCAGGCTTGAGTTGGGCACTTCCCAAGAACACTTGCTTGTTAGTCTTAATACTTCAGTGTACTGGGAAACGTAGTCATAGCAATGGACTGTGGCTAGCAATACACATTACATCTGCATCATCTAAACAAAACGAGATCCTTTGGCCCAGTGGGTTAGGTGTGTCTGTGTGAATAGTTCTGCAAAAGAGAATACACTATTTAAAATGTAATTATACTCAATTGAAAGATAAGAGACATATTTCTATGTTAATGCCTCAGATCTTTGAACTGTATTTAAAGGGTGATTACTCACTTAGCCAAGTATAAAGTGCAGCAATTAAGAAACATAACAGAGCATTTTCCAACTCGTTGAAACGCCTTTCCCTTCCCTTCTGAAAATAAAGGGATATCAGATGTTAATAGTTTCAAACCACCCATTGTGGCTATCAACTAAATGTTCCTTTTTAAAGCAGGTCCAATTATTCTATTTGCGTGCTGCTGTCTACCACATCAGAAGGCATTACTGTGCGTAATAGGGTTAATGACATTTAGCAGCAAGTGTAGATTGCCAATACAAAACTTAAGTCTAAGAAGGTCTGATGTACTCATGCTTAGTCTTTGTTGTTGTTTCAGTTGTTGATGCGCTCACTGCAAATGACAGCCAAGAAACAAGAGGACTGGGCGTCCCCAAGGTCTCAGGCCTAGAGAGAAGTCGGGAGAAGAGCCAAGAGAGCTGCAAGGATCCCCCTCTGCTCCTGCCAGCGGTTATAAAGGAGCCGCTCCCTCAGACCCAGCCTGTGGCCCATCCTCAGGTGGAGCCCCAGGCCAACCCCCCTCCCCCTAGCCCCGCCCAGGCCTGCAGTGCAGAGGCCTGCCAAACAGAGACACGCTTCCTGCCTCCACCTCAGCCGCCGGCCGCTCTGCCTGGTTCTCAGGCCCCAGAACAGCCTCAGGCAGCCCCCACTCAGCCTCTGCTTCAACCCCAACTGCAGCCTGAGCCTCAACTGTGCCGTCACCCTCATCCTCAGTCTCCCATCCACCCAGCTCATCAGAGCCAGCCTCCAGTTCAGCCTCGACCTCCCTCCCGCAGCCTTCCACGGCCCTTGTCTGCTTACAACAGCAGCCTCAGCCTCAACAGCATAAGGTCAGTATACAACAGTTGCTCCAAGGGTTAGGTCAGCTAAACGTAATAAATAATATATAGTGATTAGGTTATATATGGTCATAAAACCATTGCAAAGCACTGTAACCGGCTTTTACAACTAAAATGATTCCAATGATGAAAGTGAACTATCACCTATGATACACAACCCAGTGCAACGATCATTCCGTACAGGGAGCAGTGCGAAACAAGTGGCTTGGAAACTAGTGATATTTCAGCTTTGTTGACTTCCCATGTAGTTGTTGCTCACACAAATAACTGAGTGCTGAGGTTTCATTTGTCTGTCCTGTTAGACTGCATATCCCCTTCAGTCACTGAGTACACAATTGTACCAGGTTACATTTCCTATCTATTTATCAATTTTATAATGCATATATGTTTTTTTTTTTTTTTTTTTTTTTCAAAGTTATGGCAGGGCTTCTCGAACTACATAGAGTTCACACACAAACTATTTTAATATTTCTAAAAATTTAAACAAATATTTATGACCGAAGTGGATATACTGTGTGTGTGTGTGTGTGTGTGTGTGTGTATATAAGGGCAGCTGGCTTTGAGCTAATATATATATATATATATATATATATATATATATATATATATATATATATATATACACACACACACACATATATTTTTGAATACCAACCATTTGATTTTAAATATTCTGCAGAACATTCTTGCAAGGGATCTCCACTCTCAATTTCTATTTTTAAAGCTTCAATGCGCTCATTTCACAAATGCTGCCTACTGCCTGGTTTCACAGTCTCTGCAGTGAATAATTAAAGGACAGCTGGAGAGACAGTCAGAGTAAATGAGCTGCCCAGCTTAGCATCCAAGATGCCAAAATCCCAACTGCAATCTCTAAGGAAAAGCTGTCACTGAGGTGCCAAGCAGACTCTTTGTTAAATTGTAAATAATTCCTATCAGAATTGTTGAGTTGGAGCACTTTTGATACAAATCTGTGTAGGCCAAAAATAAGATAATTTGAATTATTTTCAAAGCTAAAGTTATTTTACAATTAACCGGTGTGAGTTTTAATTAATGTGTTGATTAAACTTCAATTAAAGAGCTACGGATGAGGAAATCTCTTTTCTTTTTAAAGTGCATATGCTGTTCTAAATAATGCAGTGCAGATAAAGCATTGCTATATCTGCGTAAATCCTATTGTGTACTCAGTCTTTAAATCTTTTAAAGTATCAGACAACAGTTAGTCAAGGTAAAACAAACTGCTCATGCAATAGATTGACACTTTGCAATACTAAGTGTCTGAAGCTTCAATGTTTGTATTTGTTATCATTTAAAAATTAACGAGTCATTTTTGTATTGGCTTCATGTCTATGTTTTAAATCAATCGCGCCACCCACCCTAAATAAACAGGATGGGAAGCGGATGTGTGTAAAAGTAGATCCTGTTCACAGCCTTGTTTTGTGGTTGTTTTCACAGCAGCAGTCGAAGCAGCACTCCAGGCAAACCTCAGGTGCCTCCCCCTCCGCATATATCCCATCACCCACCACCCCCAGCCTTCCCCCTATCTCTCCCAAACCAAAGTACGCCCCACAGCTTCCCCCCCACCCTGCAGCAGTCGCCACACGCACATCACCCCAATATGTTCGCGCCGCCAGCGGCCTTGCCTCCACCTCCACCACTCACGTCAAGCACCCTGCCAGTCCCTGGACACCCAGCTGGGAGTGCCTATTCAGGTACGTCAGGGTATACAGCCTGTAAACAGCTGACATGAAAGAAAGGTCAGGGAATGGAAAGTGAAATATGGTGGATGCTCATTCCCTGGCAGACATTAATTATTAGATGAAGCCAAGACAGCTGGTAAAAGATGCACGCTGATGTTTCTGTGCGATTTGTACATAATAAGTTCTACTGGGTTACTACTGTTCTGAGGTCTTCTCAGCCAGCGTTGGCTTGTAGGACAAGACCCTTGTACCAATATTGGCATATTCCTTGTTTTTATTTAAAGGGAAGATAATTGCACATTGATTTATGTGCATTTAAAAATATATCAAGAATGGCTATTTGAGGAGCATCTTCTCTATGGTGGATCCCTTCTTTCCACTGAGTACAAAGACAGCTGAAAATGTGCTAGATGTTTCACCATTGCATAAGGGCATTAGTGGTTTAATGTCAGCTCAGTTCAGCGAGGGGTATGGAGAACTGGATTTGTCTGTGTGTGTGTGGAAAGATGTTTCATAGCGTGACTTTAACAGCCTGCTCCCTATCCACAGAACAAGACCTCCTGCGCCAGGAGCTTAACACCCGATTTCTAGCCTCACAGAGCGCTGACCGAGGGGCCTCGCTGGGACCACCGCCCTACCTGAGAACAGAGTTCCACCAGCACCAGCACCAGCACCAGCACCAGCACCAACACACTCACCAGCACACACACCAGCACACCTTCACGCCGTTCCCACACGCTATACCGCCCACCGCCATCATGCCAACTCCAGCACCGCCCATGGTGCGTACCCCATCTAGAAATGTGAGGATAAGTATAGCACAACTCTACTCTTACCTGGGGTATTTCCTTCACAATATCAGTCTCTTAAACTGCTACTATGTTGTTTCTGTATGTAGAAATATATGTCAGGGGCCACGTAAGGTCTCAGGTGCCAGTCAAGGCTTGTAACATCCTTTAACTCTTTCAGCGCTAAGTAAGAATAAAGGGATGACTAAAGAGTTTTGGTATGGAAAAAAAAGACATTTAGTTTTCTTATGTGAAGTGTTGAGGTTTTTTTTTTTTTTTTTTTCCTAGACCTGTTGAGTTTGTTACCTTAGAAGAGCTCAGTAGGCTTGGCGGTGCTACTTAGTATCTGTACGGTGTTTGTAGCTCATGCAGCACACAGCTATGGCCAAAAGTTTTGCATCACAATTAATAAAAAAAGAAAAAAAACTCTATGAACATAATTTACATATTTTATTTAACATCATGTAATCAAAGAAACTACAAAATGATATTGCAAAAGTGTACGGAGAGCCGTAACAGTAGTACAGTATTTCATGTTAGATTTCAAAATGTCACATTTTTTAATTTGTCAGGTTTTTGTTAAGAATATGGAAAACAAAAGCAGTACGAAATTCAATTAGTTAATGGAAACTTATTCATCAGGTTTCACTCGACTTTATGAAGCAAAATTTGTTAATTCTAAAGGTGATGCAAAACCATAGCTTTAGAGCCCAAGGGTTACGTTGTAACTTGTTATGGACAGGCTGTTGTATTTAAAAGATTTAGGAGAGACTTCTTTTAAACTATGCTTTCCATTATCATTCCCCTTTATCCTCTTAGAGATTCAAGCAATACAGGGGGTAATGTTCAGAAGGTACTTGCATCTACACAAAGAAAGGGCAATCTTTACACACATTACCACTATCAGTCATAGGAATCGCCCTATAGGAATATACACACACACACACACACACTGCTTTACAGTAAAAAGGCTCTATTAGCTTTAAAAGCTGTGTGGATTAGAAAGAGAGGTTAAAAGTACATTTGTGTGGTTTTATGCCACAGTAGACAAGAAGTGCCAAAATATGCTGAAAGTTGAACAGTTTAAGGCAAACTTATTTCTACCATATGGGAAGCATATTAATCGTTTACAGAAGGAATTGGTTAACATTGAGTGAGTCATTATATTTACAGGAATATTACTTCATTTTTCTGGCACCTAGATCCAACCTGTCATCACTTTAAACAATCTATTTTGAGAAAACGCAGCCTGACTAGGGACACGCTAACCCATCCAAAGGACGTGCACTTTAGTCAGGAGACTGGAACCCCACCCCCCCACCCCCAAACAGCAGAAATGTAATGCAACTATTAATGATGAACTGAACCTGATCCAGCATCACAAATTTAGTTCTAAAGCACTGAGAGATTTAAAAATGAAATGTGCTCGAGTCGTTTTTTTTAATTTCTGATTCTTTGAGTGGGGTCAGTTTAACTACCCAGCTGCCCTTTTATTTTTGTGTGATAGATTTCAAAACTGACACCTTCAAATGCAAATTTTCAATCGCGTCATATACAGTGTCTTCCCCAGTTTCAGGCACGGGTGTATAGCGCTCTTATATGCATTATTACCTGTGAAGTGCCGGTACAATAAAGAAATAGATCATTTTGACCAGTACCAATCCTGACAAGGCTTCCTCACAACTTGTAACACCAAAAAAAAAGAAAACCTCCTCATTGTATTTTCTGATAGACAGGCATCCATTTTTCACTCACAGCTGTGTATATACAGATGCCCCGGTCTGACAAGCACATTTCTTAGGGACTGCTGCCCTCTGCCAGTGAAAATCAAAACTTCAGACAACTTTACTCTATTGTCAACTTATTTATTAACTGAAGCACGTTAAAAAGATGTATTCAACTTTGCAGATGCACATATAAGCGCATGCACGCTATTCTCACGGGATTGACAAATTTGGACTTGTTTGCGATCCACGTGGATAAACAGCTGGGTGGTTAAATCTAAACCATATCCAGATATTTTCTAAAAATGATAACAAATTGAGGTGACATTTCTCATGATTGAATCTATAACCCTAATCTTCCCATGTAAACCCGCAGTTAAGGGTTAAGAACCTGCTTTGCCTTGTTTGATAGTAACGTAATTAGTTGTACCTTATTTTATTCCTTTACAGTTTGAGAAATACCCTGCAAAAGTCGACCCCTTCTACAGACACAGTGTGAGTGTATGCATTGTTATAGTGTGTGTGTGTGTGTGTGTGTGTGTGTGTGTGTGTGCTTATCGCTTTTCCTTAAAGGGCTGTTGTTAATGATGATTTAAAAATTCATTGCAGGCATTCAGTGTATTGTGAAATCATTATCTTTTTTTTTTTGCATTTGTCTTCATCTGCAGTGTGAAGGTACAGCATCCTTTTTTACATAATGATATTTTTATCGTCTTAAGAACTCCAGGGCTCGATGGTGCAAAAGTACAATTATAATTAGCCTGCTTTTTCAGCTGATTTACATAATGAGAATAAATCAAATTCTAAAACGTGTTAATTAAAATGGAAACAGCAAGGTTAAATTGATCATTTACTAAAGGCAATCTTATTCTCACTCCCCAGTAAGGGCAATTCGCAGTTTTATGCTAAAAATAAACCAGTTCAGTACATTTAAGCCTAGACTGTTCAATTTTAATCCTGCCCTTCAGATTTGAAGCTTTGGAATCTATAGAAATGCTTTACGGAATTGAAAAATAAGGAACATAAGAAAAAACGAAATGCGTACAAGGGATGCTGTAACTAAATGCCAGTATCTATCGGTGTGTGCCGATAGAATCAATTGCTTGCACATTTGTCACAATTAAAAGCAGGACTGGGCAATCTTCCAGTGTAATGACAAAATATTTTTTGTAATGTTGGAATCAGTAACAAGACTCCTTCAAAAAAGGTTTTTAATTTAGTGTTTATTTTGTACCTTCTCCTGCTTTTAAGCTGTTATATTGTGCCTGTAAAATACTGCTATCTTGCCGTAGAGCTTGAAAGTAGCCATCAGGAATTGCAAATGCTTCTCCCGTCCCCTAATTGTAGTTAATTTTAATCAGATCTATTTTAGGTTAATAGCTGGTTATTTTCTATATTGCTGTTAAATGGCAGAATAACCGGGCAACAAATAATGTTTTGGTGCATTTGCATCACATATCTTGAAGCTTCTAAGATATGGATTTGTAAATTAAAAAAAAAAAAAAAACAACAACAAAAAATATGTTTGATATGAATAATGAGCTGCCTAATAAATTCAGGTCAAGCAATTATAATAATTTTAATGAACAGTGACTCGTTACCTAAGAGATGTTTGGTAAGATTATATTGCACATAAAATGTGACTGTGGTTAAGCCAAAAGGCTAGAGTTCAGTAGCATATCATGTTATGTTTTAAGTTATCGTTAACATATTTTCTGCTGAATAAGAAAATACAATTGAATGTCCATTAGCTGATAGGAAGGAAAAAACATTTCTGTTAAGCCTACTTTTAAGCTCTTACAGCCTGTACATACTGTCTTTAACAGCTCTCGCGCCTGTCCTTTCATTCAACTCATTTGCTTCACATTCATATAGCGTTCTTCTCACAGCTGCTGTGTTCTTCCATAAGGCACAATTAAATATCTTCACCCTTTACTTCTTCTAAAATATGCCTTTAATCTTCTCACAGTTGTTCCACTCATATCCACCAGCTGTGTCTGGAATCCCTCCCATGATCCCTCCTACTGGACCCTTTGGATCACTGCAAGGAGCATTTCAGCCCAAGGTAACCAAGGCCTATGTATAAGTGCACATGTTTACGTGAGTCTATGTATTGACATTTACTATAGTAAACCTGTGTCCTTTGGATGGGAGTTTAACTACTCTGTGAGTGGTAGAGATCCCACGGCAAGGGTTAAACCCTGGCTAAATCCTAATAAAGAATGCAATTGATACATGTTATATACATGCACAGTGTCACTCTGTCAGCAAAATGAGTTAATTGTATAGGGTGATGGCAACCTTTTGGCATTACTATATTTCATAGTCCACCAAGGCAACATCTTTAAGTTAATGAAAATAGTGCCCTGCTCAATGCTAACACACTGTAATAACCTCCATTTAGCAGAAGCAGCTAAAATAGTTTTTCATAAGAAGGTATTCTTTGTTGTGGCTCTGTTAAACCAATGTATATAACTGTTATTTTATGTATTTTTTTTAGACTTCTAATCCAATTGATGTAGGATCCAGACCTGGAGCTGTGCCTCATACCCTCTTACAGAAGGATCCCAGGGTAAGTAGTTTTTTAATGTTATAATAGTAATTGTACACAATGCATTTTAATTCTTATTCAGAATTGTTTATGGAAAAACTGATACTGAACAAAGTGAAGGAAGAGCAAAGATAATTAAACATTAAGCTTTCCCCAGCTAGTTTAAATGCAAGATTGACCAAAGAAAGGGGACTCCGAGGGACACTTACTGTAGTAGCAAAAAACAAAATACAAAATTCAAAAAAACTATATTGCTATGTATATATATATATATATATATATATATATATATATATATATATATATATATATATATATATATAAAATAAATAAATGGTACTGCTGCATGTTGTGTATATAGGGATCAAAGTGACTTTGCCACTGATATTTCCTTAGCTACTGTTTCTAGCTTCCCTTCAACTTCACACAAACAGCAAGCTAATTGACATGTAATTTCCAAAACAAATTTACATTGTTTCCTATGTTTACCAGAGTTTACGTTTTACACACAACAAAGCAACAGGCAAGCACTTTTATCCGGCAGCCTTGTTTAACAGCTTGTCAGCGTTGATGTATGACAGGTCTAGGAGGGCAGCAAACTTTATAAATGCATACTAATTATTCTCGGGGAATGGTTCATTTGAAAGTAAAATCTTAACATTTTAATTTAGCCAATAATGAAGCAATATGCATTTGTTAATTGGAAGGATTGTTTGAGTGACAGGCGTGTAACGGAGCTGTCATTCATTCTTTCCAGCTGACGGATCCGTTCCGGCCCATATTGAGGGTAAGAACGCTTTACTAACAATATATTCCTGGCTGCTGTCCCATAGGACCAGAAAGACAAACTAATTATAAGATGATTGTGCCTTACAGGTGTCACATTGCATATAGTTTTAATGCATTTAAAATTTCAATTAGCATTTAAAACCCCCACCCCCCACCCAAGACACAGCAGTGAAACCAGTGTAATCTAATTTATATGTAAAATCAATATTAGGAGACGATAACGTGTTTCGATTTGGTGTGAAAATGTATATTCAAGGTCACACAGGTATATTTACTTCGTCTAATTATAAATGATCTCTACAACAAATGACTTGATGTTATCAGATTTGGCACTGATTTTTTAAGAGTAGGATTCAAGAGCTAAAACCAAAGGCAGACAGGAGATGAGTAAATCTAAATATGTAATACAGAATGGTCTGCGAGAGGGCAGTGCTGTGAATAGTGTAACCATTTCATACAGCAGAGTATGAACGCTGACTCCTAAAGGTTTTTTTCCTTTTTATTTTCCAGAAGCCAGGGAAGTGGTGCGCAATGCACGTCCATATTGCTTGGCAGATTTATCATCACCAACAGAAAGTAAAGGTTAGTTCACTAGATTGGGAGATCACCATGGGAGCTGCCTGGCAGTGTTGTTGAACGTCCTGGGACTTTCATTGTATAAATAACTAAATGTGGCTGTGCTTTTATTTATGGTACAGTTAGTTAAATTGTACAGCAAACAAAGACCAGGGTGTGCCTACACAAGGCTTGCCAAAATGAGGCATTTAATGTGTGCATTTAAGTGTATAAAAGATGCAGTCCGGTGGGACAGACTGAAACCTATTTATTACAGAGCTGCAATATTTTAATACATGCCTCTAAACGCATCTATACGTCGTTTCTAACATATATAAATGAGTGTATTTAAAAACATCACCATTTGCATGGGTGGCATTACTTTACTGTAGTAAATATATTGGCTTTAAAAATCAATCCAAGCCATTACAAATGTGTAAATACATTGTTACCATAGCCAACCAATGCAGATACAATAGATTTCTATCTTTCAATACTTTTTCTCCCTCTGCTGGTGGAATGGGGGAATTTCAGATAATTTCAAATTATTGAAACAAGTAAAACAAGTAACAATAATGCCAGTACCAGTAATTAATTTTATGATAAATACTTTGTTATGCTAAACCTATTTTTATATGGTCACATTCAGTAGGTTGCAAGTTAGTAACATTTCTTGTCAGGCTAGTATCTGAATTGGATACGTTAAAGTGGTTAGTATATGCTGTAAAGGTACACTGGGGTCTACATTGTCACAGATCTGAGAAGAGCAAGACGAGACCACAGGCCAAGTGCTTAAATTAAATTCACTGTCTTAAAATTGCAAATAATGCACAGACAAAATCGTACATAATTCCCCGGTGTGATTGTATTCCAAAAAGATGCAACAGGCAGTTTAGAAACATTATCTCAAGTGGATCTCACTCTTTCAGCAGCAGATGCAAGCAGACCCACACAAACTGGACTTCGGCCTCAAACCCGAATTTCTGTGTCGGCCTCCAGGCCCGACCCTCTTTGGAGCCATTCACCACCCTCATGATCTGGCTCGCCCCGCCACCCTCTTCTCTGCAGCTGGTAAGGAAACTCAACCGAAATACTAACCCTTTTGTGGCTTTAAACTTGTAATATATGACCTGAGAAACCACAGGGTAAGTCCGCTCGTTGAACTAATCTTAACAAACAGAAAGTGATTGTGTTCAATAGTTTCCAGCTATCAGCAGACAGGGCGTAATAAGGACAAGGTGGCTTTTCACTATTGAGACGTTCATATCGAATCTTACAGCATAGTGTAATGACAGATACAAAGAATGAAATGTTTTTATCTTTTGAATTGCAGTTAATTTCTCACACACTTAGGGCATTCCATTAGATTATACTGATGGCTCTATTCTTGATACTGGTAAATAAAAATGATGAAGTGTTTATTTTTTATTTTTTTTTTTTTTTTTTACACCTTGCTCTAAACCCCAAATTTGCATGCAGTGATAGACTTCTCAAATATTTTTTTTGAAACCCAAACGCAATCAATTAAAAAAAGAATTACCCTCTAGTAACCTTTGTTAATTGGTTGTCAGGATTGCTAAAACAGGAAAGATCTCTCCTGATTAAAGTTTTAGGTTGTACATTTTGCACTTTGCCTGGGAAAGTATCTGGGTTAACACACAAGAGTCCCAGAGCAGATGTAATGAGTCAGATTTCTCAGAACTTTAATTGTTCAGCAGATCTCAGATAATGATACCTACTAGCTGGAGAACAACGGTGTTACATTTATTATTTATAAAAAATACTGTCATATCTATTATTCAGCAAGTACTGTTTTGCTATTCAAAAACTCTGCTTTTTTATTAATCTCAAGCTGTCCTTGACCAGGGATTTTTTGTTGTTGTTGTTTTAAAAGAAAATCTTTAAGCTTGTCCTTTTAATATTTCAAGTATCATGTATCCCCCACAACAGCTTGTACTACAAGACATCAGATCACCCTGGACTACATATGTACAGACACATTTCTACTAACATATTGTTACTTGTAGGATTTATCTACATACATCTCTAGTGTACTTACAGATGTCTCCAGTTTCTCCACAGTGTTGGATAATAACAATACAGATGTCTAGACTGGTAAAGTCGCATGCTTGACAAAGGGACTGCTTGAATAAGATACTTATTATTAGGTGCTTTATGTTTGTTTGCAGGTGCTACACATCCGTCTGGAAACCCTTTCGGACATCCGCCCCACCCCAGCAACTTCCTCAGTCCTGCTGCTCATTTAGGTAAATTTCAACCCTTTCAATACACTACGAGACATAGTCCCTAAAAGGGCTATTTCTTAGCTTGGTTATTTATTTACTTTCCTAGATGTTGAGTTTCGTTGTGCTACAGAACAGTTACAGTTATAGTAGGTAGAACATTAGCACTTAACATACAGTTAAAATCAAAGAACAAATTAATCCCTTTTTAGATCATTACATTTTAAGAATTTCATTCACACCCCAGCCTTCCGGAATTTTTTTGAATGGTGGTAATCTTTAGACAGCCCGGAATTCTGCTCAGAATTCTGCTCATCGACAGGGATACTAGTCTAAGCTAAATTTGGAAGCCTCTTACTGAATTTGTGAACTCTGTCTGTTTTCAGAGCCATTCAGCAGACCGGCTTCTTTTGGAAGTCTTGCAACATTAAACTCTGCTGCCTTTGGTGGGCTGGGGAACCCTTCACTTAGTGAGTAAATATACCTCTTTTAACTGCTTACCTGTAACATTATTTATACACATCCTTAACTTTGTTTTTTGCTACACCACTAAAACCAGTCTGTGTCATTGAAAGACAAGGAAACTAGGTGCCTAGTTCTTTCTCGTGAAGCCCTGACAATCTTTATTAACATTATTCAAACAAACTGTTAGGATTTATTTATTTTGGTACATACCAGTACTGCCTGATGGTTTCATTCCTAACCTCCTTCTTGTCCATCCCAGTGCCCAACTCAATGTTCAGCCACAAAGACGGCCCCGGGGCACAGAATTTTAGCAACACACACGAGCCCTGGAACCGGCTCCACCGAACACCTCCCTCATTCCCAACCCCTCCGCCCTGGCTGAAGCCAGGAGAGCCGGAGAGAAGCTCTTCTGCTGCAGCTCACGACAGAGAGAGAGATGGAGACAAGCGAGACTCGGCCATTAGTAAAGAGGACAAAGAAAGGTACGAGCACCATTGCAGTTTGTACAAAAAAAAAAACCCTGAAACAAAAGCTTGTGAAATATATACATTGTGATATATTGTTTTGGAGAGCTATGCAAAGTAACACCTGTGTTGAAGGTCCTGAAAGTAAGATAAAGCTACAGTAGCACAACATCAATCTGAAATATAATTCTCAGCCACAAGAGGTCCCAAAACATTCCTTCTGTTCTCAGTGATTAACAACAATTTTTCCACAAGTATCATTTGAGGAGGTTTACGTCAACAGGATATAGAAGTTGTATTGTAAACATTACTATAGTGCCAACCACCTTTCAGTTCATCTCTGTTTGACACTTGCGTACAAACTGTTTACCACTAAACCAAGCTTCAGGGAGTGTGAAGTAGTGAATGGTAAAACCAGTGTCCTGAAGCATTATATTTTTTATCTGCAGAGACAGCATTGAAAAGAGGCACCACGGCCACCCCTCGCCAGCACCCATCAACCCAGTGAACTCGCTGGCTCACAACCGCACTTCAACAGAGCCCCCCAGGAACCACATCAACAACGAGGTCCGCGAGAAAGAGAAGCCAAAGGAGCGTGAGCGGGATCATCCCGACTCCTGGAAGGACTCTGCCACGGACGAGCATAAGCTCAAGGAGAACCACATGCCTGAAAAGGATGGTGTAGTGATCCATGGGAGCCGGACAGCAGACGATGGCAAGCCAGGGTCCAGGGGGACGTCCCCCTACATCAGGCCACCTGGCCTGGAGAACACAAGGAACAGCAGCACTTTGAACCGAGACGCAGAGAAAAAGAGTGAGCCAATGTACGACCATCAGAAGAAAAACAGCGAGATCAAAGTGAAGGAGGAGCGCAAGGAGGACCACGAGGTTTCCAGTGAAGTGCCCCAAACGCACAGGCCGATAGAGCACTCCCATATGACATCCACCGCCAGCATCCATCCCTCTTCGAGTGTCCATCCCACATCCTCTATGTCCTCCATGCCGATGGCCATGGGCATGGCTGGCATACATCCAATGAACAGCATCAGCAGCATGGACAGGACTCGCATGGTAGCTCCTTTTATGGGCATTAGTTCCATTCCTGGTGCTGAACGGTTCCCTTACCCCGCGTTCCACTGGGATCCCATGAGAGATCCGTTAAGAGACCCCTACCGGGGGCTGGACATCCACCGGAGAGACCCTCTAGCTAGAGACTTCTTGTTAAGGAGTGACCCCCTTCACCGCCTTACAGCACCTAGGCTTTACGAAGCAGAGCGCTCGTACAGGGACAGGGAGCCACATGATTACAACAGAGAGCACCTTCACCACCTTGCAGTCGAACAACGTCGGGAGCATGAAAGAGCCAGCCACATGGAGGAGAGAGAGAGGCTGCACATGCTCAGAGAGGACTATGAACACGCCCGTCTGCACCCCATGCACCATGCTGCTCTTGATGGTCACCTGCCCCACCATCTCATGACTCCCGGACTTCCCAACATGCACTATCCGAGGGTAAGCCCCTCATCAGCACACCAGAACGGCATTCTCAACAAGACTCTTCCCACAGCTGCTCTGAGCGCCCCACCTCCACTAATCCCCACATTGGGCCCGCGGCCCGGATCCCCGAGAAGGACTACTCCTTTGACGACAGACATTAGGGACAGGCCTCCCTCCCACACCCACAAAGACATCGAAGCTCGGTAAACACTATGTGTGTTAAAGACTAACGCCCAATGTCTAAACGAAATGAACTTTACCAGACACTGCAGGGGCTGTATTATATCCATATATAAATGTGTGCAAAAATTTGAATTAGGGGTTTTGTACATTTTATGTTTACATTTTGTAGCCAACTTACTCTTTGTTTTGTGTGTGTCTAATACTACTACTATTAAATCATTTTATTTGTATAAAATTGCTCTTGAACAATCAAGAGCAGAACAAAAACACAAAAGAAGGTGCAAAATTGTTGACACCCTGGAAAGACAGGTAGTGTTTTGGGATGTACAGGTGCTTTTGAAATGGTGTGTAAAGGAGGCAAGCTATGTAGATATTTCTGTACAGTGTAAAGGCTTGCTTCTTGGATAAAAGGTACATATATGCAAAAGGGTGTGATGAAAGCTTTACTTTGTACAAATGTAAATAGGGTTAAGTGAAATAAGAGTACAAAACTTCTTAAACTGTGCTATTTGCTAATTTTATTCTTTGTTAACACAGTCTGCTTGTGCTGTGTTAGGTTTGTCGTTTCACAGATAACCCCCCCCTCCAACTATGCAATGAATGTTTTGGCTTTTCCCTACAAAAGCCTGCATTTCTGAAAGGAGCCTTTTTAACACACAAACTACACAAACTTGTATTTTCTCCAAAAACACAGACCGAGGTCTCAAACACCCCTGAAAACTGTATATTATAATACAAATAAATGTGTTTTAAAAAATTCCTAATTCATGTGTTGCATATTGTAAACTCAGAACGGTAGTACGGGGGCATTTTTTTCACAATTGGAGAAATTCAGTTTAGCTTGCTGGTGACAATCCTTATTTATTCATCCCCCTTTTTCAAATACAGGCTTCTCCAAAAATCTGAATGGAAGAACTTGACCAGTCACTCACACTGCTTTTAGTTTTGATTGTTATTATTTTGTGCATACCTTGCTTGTGGCCTCTTTGTATCTGTTTGGAGAGAATATGATTTTAAACAAGCTCAGACAGCAGAAAACATTTCTACTAAAGGAGTGTAAAGTATGTGTATGAAAATAAAATTAGTTCTGTTGGTCTAGTTGTGTATCAAAGTGCTATCCTAAGTTGTTGTATCTTAAAAAAAGAAGAAAAAAAGAAAGAAGTCTCACTACAGACTGTTTGTTTCTAAAATGAGCAGAGATCTATTTTAGTAGTCAACTGAAGGTTTAGCTGTGCGCTTCAAACTTTGTGAACTCCAGATGTTGTGCAGTGTTTTTTTTTTTTAAAGAAAGAGTACACTAGAGCAGTAGTGTTAGTTCTGAGTATTGCAAAGAGATTGTTATTAACAAAACTTTTTTGCTGTTTATCATGTACGTAAATGAAGTCCTTTCTAGATCATATGTAAAAAAAAAAAAAAAAAAAAAAAAAAAAAAAGTGAAGCGGCTCTGAATCTTCAGCATGTTCCCTCATTAAAAACCTTGTGTTATGTAAATTGTGCCATGTTATTAAAAAATGTGAACTAAAACATGAGAATGACCTCCTTCGTTGCATGTTTTACACGGGGATGGAAAACCTTTAACAGATTCATGAATATATGACATATGTAGAGTGGCATTCTGCAATATTAACCCTTTTAAAGTATGAAGCATTGGCTATTGACTAACGCCAAATCAGCTATCACCACTTCACTAACAACATCAAGAAACTAAAGGGTAAGTTATAGGAACAGTCCTATTTTCTAATTAGAAATCACCCTTAAAACTCTACATACCAACAATGCAGACTGGAGACCATTCCATATGATGAAGGAAGCTGACAAGAAGAGATCATGGGGAAATCTGCCATGTTACACTGGATCCATGTGGACTCTGAAATAATACAAAAAGATAATGTGTTTACACAAGAGTTTTATTATAAGCAAGCACATACTATGATTTCCTTGTAACTAGTACACAGTGCACGCTAGAGAGAATTCTCAAAGTAGCTTTAAGCAGTGAGCTTATTCTAAAGGTTAAACCACTCACCAACAAACTTTCTAATGCAATTTATACAGTAGCAGCTCAGACAGCAAAGCACACAGGACCACATTCACAAAACATTCGAGGACTGTTTTATGGAATGTCTGTGCTTCAAGTTTATTCTTATTTTTAATCCAAGATTCTTTAAAAATGTAAAAAAGTTAAACATTTTGGTGAGAGAAGCCCGCAAGATGCCAATGTCGTGGGTTGCCTCTCTCAGACACGACCACACAACAACCTAACAATGTCTCGCAGGTCAAACTGCACACACCATGTAAAAGGAGACCACAAAGAGCAGGCACATTAGCTACAAATACACAACAACTATTTTAATGATGAAAAAAATCCTAAAAAAGCATAACACAATTTTATTTGGACATATGGTGTGTAGGTGCCGCCCCACGCTCCACTTTAGACTTACAGTACGGCACATTTCTCATATAATTCAAAATATTTTAAATGGTATTAGGTATGCATTCCCTACACATTTTGTCATCACATATAGTAAAATGAATAAATATTTTGCATTGTATCAAATGTTCTGTAATAATCCTTACCATACACAGTTTGTACTATTTCTCTCTTGGGGGAGATGTAGGGTCTTCTTAATCATTAACAGCTCAATTATAAAACATCAGCATCACATTATAGTGAGTGTTACATGATCTAATCCACAGTTATGTTTGTAATACTATAGCCCTAATACTTATGAACAAATTGGTAGGAAAAGAATGTGGTTTTTTTTATGTATTTTTTATATCAAGAGTTCAGTATAGATCATATGAAACCTTGCCAGTGTTAATATACCGCTTTATACCATCCAGTGCATTATGCTTCCTAAAAAATTCACTCCCTACAATAAAATTGGATTACAGAATTTTTTTTTTTTTTTTTATCCTACAAATTCAGTATTATGTATTACTTCGCTGCGGTCAGTAGATGGCAGCAAAGAAATATCTAGAGTCCTTTCTAATGCTTTTTAAAAGCTGCTAAAAGCCTATGAAAAGTATCACTGCAAGATTAAAACCTGGTCACATTTCAGAGTAGTGCTAAAAATAAAAAGTGTTTAATTAAATTCATCCTCTTAGCCCCTCACGTAATAATAACAATAAATAATAATAATAGTAGTTTTATTATTATTATTATTATTATTATTATTATTATTATTATTATTGTTAATAAACCCTTATTTTACTAGGAAATCACATTGAGATTAAAACCTCTTCTGCAAGTGAGACCTGGCCAAGAAAGGTAGCAGAAGTTCAATAAAACATATTACAATACAAACATACAAATACAAAAATAAAATACATTTAAAATACAGACAAGTCACACTCAACAATAAACAATCAGTTAGTGACAATCAATTAGTGACAGGTGTAATCAACTACTTAAAACAAGCTCGACTCTCAATTAGATAATCATGCAGCTTACTCTGGAATTGTACTAAAGTTATCTGGGACTGAAACATAAGTTTAGACTGTAATTCATTACAAGACCATGGAGCAAAATAAGCAAGCGATCTTTTAGCAACCTCAATACGGACTTTAGGAACCGTAAAATACAAAAATGAATTTGATCTAAGACTAGTTACTGCAAGCGACTGTAAAGTATTAATTTATATATGGAGGTAACTTACATAGAATAGCCTTGTATAAAAAATATACACCAATGCTTCAGCCTTCGCAATGCCAAAGAGGTCCAGCCAACCAAACCCTATAACACACAATGATGAGTGCTGTAACTTGAATTAGTAATATATCTCAATGCCTTAAACCTGCACAATCGTGTATATCTGGTGGTTCTTCAGTATCACCATGCACTGTATATTTACAAAGCTTGAGAGTTATTTGAATTCTGGTTCAATGAATATATTTTAGTTGTCATGAAACAGTTCTTGACTGACGTGGGTGTATTCTTTGGCCAGGTGTGTTTACTACTGCTGTGGGGATTATTATGTATTTTTTCAATCTAACTCAATCTAAAACTAGATGTACATACACCGTACCAGCAATGCAGACTAGTTTTTGACCATTCTAGTGGAAGAAAGGCAACGAATTTGCCAAGTTATAGTGGATTCATGTGGACTCTGAAATGATACAACAAGATACATGCTTATACTGGGCAAAAAACAAATGCCCCAGTTTTCTGAAAAGGAGGCCCTAAACATGATGTGATATGATTCGTCTACGACAATACACTGAATGTACTGTTAAGTCCAATGTCAAATTTGGTTAATGAATTATCCATCAAATTCTAACAGCGAACACTAGAATAGACTGGATATAATGAAATACCTATAACTAATACATGACATGTGGACTGTACAAGTGCTCTGAAGCAAACACTAAAACCATGTTCAAAATATACATTAGTAGTGGTTCCTCTCATTGAATTTTCTGTTAACATGAAGCAAAAATAGTGATTGTAATTTCAAAATACACGTGTTTCTGAGCTACATTATGGGGAAAAAATTATATAATACATGGGGAGAGAATGACAGAATACAGGCACATATCAAATATGAACATTGGGTTGACGGGCACTATTCACAAGGTTTAAACTCCCAAGCTTTTGTTTGTGCCAAGACAAATATCTAAATTAAACACTACATATCATCTATTTGGTGACAAAGGTTATTATGTTCATATAAATTACTGAATCAAAATGACATTACGCAATACGAAAAACAAACAACTTACAATTGAAAGAGCCCTGCCTTTATAACTCAGTCTACTACAAGACAAAGTGTATTCTATCGAAAGGAAACTCGGTGATAAAGTATATAGGCGGCACAGGACAAACTTGTATCCTTGTGAATTAAGCCACAAGGTTTGGTCACAATAATAATAATAATAATAATAATAATAATAATAATAATTTGTTGAAGAACACACTTATTCCTGACTTGGAATCAACAAGCTGTCCTGTATGGTCCCATTGACAGTGTGATCACGCTGATAAATAGTTGGCTGTTTCATTATAACAAATTAATTGATACTAATATTTTCCATTGGTGGTGTGGTTGGATGATGTTAGGTCAACACCAACACCTACGTATGGGGTAATGTAATTGAAGAACAAGAGACAAAGGTACTGACATTCATCATTCATCTGCATTGAACCGTGTAACAGAATAGGGGTCAGGATAATGACATCTTTGGTTTCGCGTTTGTGTTCTTTTAATGAGCATTCACCGCTTCGCCTTTCAGCAAATGTTATGAACTCTGGATGAAAGTGTGTGTCCCCTTCCCCCATATGCAAAATGTTTACAGTGCATTTGCTGCTCAAGTGGACCACATTCGGGGGAGGTGTTTCCGCCAAATAGTATTTAAAAAAACAGGATTTATTTACATATCCGCCTTACTAAGTTCCCACCGCAGTCGGATACGCAACGGTCTACTGTATTCGGTTTCTGCGCACTGTCAGTGACGCCCGTCTCATGCTGCATCTGAATTTGTGTTTCAGGCTCGACGTCATTAAAAAAAAAAAAAAAAAAAAACACAATAACCCATATTCAAATTGGTGCAATGCTAAAAAAAAGCACAATTCTGGTTAGAAATTTTTAAAAATCTCCCCGAATCGGGGCCACCTTGAACTGCTTGAGGTCCTAAGCAATTGCTTAGTCTTCTTGTGCCTAGCGCCGCCACTGGATAGATTGGGTATATAGATAAACACTCTCTGGGACAGTTATTTGTCCAATTAGAAAGGTACTACTAAATCTGCTGGTGAAAACTATTTTTCCTTAGCCAATAATTGTGTTTTCACTACATAAACAAATTAATAAAAATGTATTTCCTTGCTTTTTTGGGTTATCTACAGATCTACGCAGTCTGTGTCTTTACCCTGTTGTAGCAAACTAATGTGAGGGTGTCTATTCCGAGATCCAGTCCGGGATTTCGTACCACCCAGTTCGTGCAAGTAATTGCTATCGCACAAATAACAAGATTCAAGAGAAGAAAAAAAAAAAAAAAAAAAAAAAACCTCATGAAAAAGCAGAAAAGATGTCCCTGTAGAATGGGAACAGATATTTACAAAGTGCAGGAGACTGACTCATCCGATTACTCTACGTGATTTGATTTCTGTTACCTATTTTACACAGCGGAGAGATGATGTTGCGTTTTTATTCTAACACATCCCTGAAAGACATTACCAAGGATCCTCAAGTGCAATGATGTGCACACAACGAACCCACAGATGCCGATTATTTGGGAATTAAAATGGGATACCAGCGCAACTAATTGTGCCGCATTGACAATTTCAATTGCGTTTTACACTAAATGACAACACTATTATTAGACAGAGGTTACCGCTATCACAAGACCTACGTGGTGACCACATCCTTGCCGTGTTTTCTAACATCTCTGTAAATTTGAATTATCAATTGATAGCTCTTTTAAATTAAAGTAGCCACAGTGAAACCATCGTGCATTCAAAGATCATACTAAGCATTTTAAATGAAACTTAAATTCTACTTTATGATTGTATTTTGTTCAGAGGCACCTCAGGGCTATATTTTATGTTTAGTTCTTTTAAAATACATGTTTGGTTTTTTTAAAATGTACTTCGATAACTGTTCATTCTAACATCGGGTTTCATTGTGCCGTTTCTTTTGGACTGATGTGTTTTTTAAAACTTGAATGCCCTTAATATATGCGCAGCACTATATTGGATGTACAGTATTATTATCTACCATACCCTTAATCTGTCACACCCACCCAGCCACCCCACACACACACACACACACGTTTGGTAAAAGCTCCAAACGACAACTTTTTGATGGCTGTCTTGTTGAGAAGATGGAGAGGTTTGCTGGTGCTAAACCTAATGTTAGTGACTGGTTTTATGATTTTTTGGACCAAATGCAAGTCAAAAAGCATCATAAACACAGAGCAAGTGGTATCGGTGCAAACCAGAAAGGATTCCAACCTCACAAGCCAGGATTCTAGAGCCAGTCAGGAAACAGTACTGAAGAGGCTCTCCTTTCTGGAAGAGGTGGTCTACAGGCAACTCAATGGTGAGTGAGATTCCTTTTTAGTCTGTACTGTTCTGTTCTAAAGAGCTGATAGATTCCTACATGAGATATTCTTCAGTTATATTTTGTGAATTCTCTCTCTCCTTATCACTTGCAATCCTCCAGCCTATTATTGTAACATAGTAGCTGCCTGCCTCACAAACCTGTCAAGTTTAACACTTTCCTTTCAATTTGTTTTAATGCATTTTACTCATGTGGATGTATCCCTATAGCCCAATTCAACCTTTAATATCCAGTTGAGCGCTGGATCACGTATAAGAGGGTGATACAAAGTAGCCAACTTGGAGTTCAATTTTTGAGCAGCTGAACCCATGAAGCATGGCAACATATATCCATTTAGAAGCTGATCAGGGTTTTTCACTTATTATTTGATTTACGATAGTCTTAATATGTGCTGTCACTTTAAGAGTAGGGCCAATCCAAAACTGGAAATCAAGTAGGACAAGACCCTTTTTTTTTGTTTTGTTTTTTTAATTTAAAGAAAGACTTGTTTTTAAATCTGCTTATTAGATACACTATAATTCATTTTCTAAGTGTTACCAATTAAGGATTTATGAGCCAATCTAAAGCCAGCAGCTTTTGTGTATACTTAGACAGGAGACAGTAACTGAAATCCACAGGCAGCTGCTGCTATTATGCCTTTATCATTGGGCACAGAGTGGACTGTCAGTAGGAAATAAAAGGATGACATCTGCCTGTGTTGTCCACTGTGCAGAGATTGGGCGCTTCAAGGCATAGTAAAGTATTGCATGTTAAATTTTACACTAAAATAAAATTCCTCTGTGTACTGTTTTCAGCTTTAATGGAAAGGAAGGCCTAGCTGACAGTTCAGTTTGTTTACAGGAAAGGTCACAGATAAAATATGCATTTAGGCATTTTTTTTTTTTTTTTAAAACGAACAAAACAAGCTCCGCTCCTCTCTCCCCACGAAGTTTCTCCCTGATTGCTCTCTCAACCAGCTGCTTTTACACATGCAGCCCAGTTAAAACAGGCAATTGATTAACCAAAAATGTTTTGAGATTAATAATGGAAAGTGTTAGGGGGCTCCAGAGTGGCTCATCCGGTAAAAGGCACTCCCACGTGGAATGCAGGATGCGCCCTATAGCCAGATATCGCCCTATTATGTCCAGAAACAATTAGACTATTTGTTAAGTCCAAAATAAGTACAGCTCAATCGCTGCAGGGTGGACTTATTTACCAGTAGAAATAAAACAACTGGCTAACTTTAAGGCATTTCTTTAAAACTGAATTTAGAATGTAATAAAATGTGTACAAGTCTAAAATAAGCTGCATTTTATGATCCAGTTTAAAAGAGATAGCAGTCCTTTTGAGAAGAAAATGGTGGCGTACATATTTAGCCAAGATATCTTTTGAGAAATGGTGAACACAGAAAGGTAACTATCAGCACTTAAGTCACAGTAAAGGAAAGAAACCATCAAAAAAACATCTTCACTGAAAGGAAGACCATTCTGACAACCCAATTTAATGTTGCAGAAAAAAGCACACTAAGACAGTTCCAAATGATAAATCCCCAAGCTTAGACATAATTACCCTAGTTACACATTCAAGTTAAACTGGAACACTACCAAGAACGCTATGAAGTTTCAGACAGTGCAGCATTGAAACCTTATGCAAGATACAATTTTAAATAAGAAACACAGACATTTTCAACTTAACACTAAGTAATAATTCTCCTAACAGCTGATCAGTTAATACTGATTGCTTCTTGATTACAGAGCTTGCTCTCTAGATTAATGAGAAGACACTTGTCTTTGAACTGTATGGTTTGTGGTTCGTGTTCAGCCCTTCCCCTTTCACTTAGTTCAATGGGCTGAGATGCCAAGTATCACAAAGCAAAGCATGGAGGTTTATTTGATGACATTTTTAATACTTCAAATATTGTTGCAAATTTCTTTTCACGCAGTAATGATTGTGTTTAAACTGTTGCAGGAACATTTTGGCCTTGATTGCCTGATGTTTAAATGCATAAAGCAGGCTTCAAATACAATAAACGAGTATACTTTCAAACAGTAACGTAACCAGGTCGCGTTTATCAAACACGCGAAACGATCGGAAACTTGTTTTTCAGCCTACTTTGCAAACTGCCAAGGCACACTTGTTCCGTTCTTCTTTTCACAGAAAAGTGTATAGGACAGAAAATTATCTGTGTTTTTTTTTTTTAAGTATAAACAAGCTAGCTTCCTGCGGTTGCAAGCCTTTGCGATTTATGCTTTGAGGAGAAAAATGTAAAAGCTGCCTTTGTCACTTCCAATACCTCTGTCTGGCAGCAAGCTTCCATATACAATATTACATTATTGGTAGGAAATTCAAAAGGTAGCTGCTGTTGTTCAATACTGAAGTCTGCAGTAAACAGGAGAAAAAAATAACTATAAAATTATGTGTTTTGTTGATACATAATAAATTTACACAAAAAAACCCTCTTCATGCGCAGGGCTCCTGCCCTGCCACACTGCTGTATACACTTACATTAGTGTTGGGTAATTTACACCACAGCAAAATGCACAGGTTTATGAAAATAAAAAAAACATTTAAACTGTAAGCACAACTCGCTTTCGCTTTCCTGTAGCCATTTTGCATCAGCGCTGTACACGTGGGTCACGTTGCTGAAGAGCTTGATCAAGGCTGATAAACGGTCAGTGCTGATCTGCGACGGGCGGAAACACGACGGATTACTGTATTTAGTCATAGTCTGAGTTACGAATAGTTGAATTGTGTTTTTATTTTACTTTTGTATTTATTGTTAGCCTTTATTTTCAAGTGCAGTATTTAAAAATACAGTAGCAGACAATGCTTTCAAGAAAAAAAATAACAATTGAAATAAAGAAATGAAGGAATGCAAAAATCAAATATGTTGTTCAAAATATTTTTTAAAGCCTTAGTTGCCTGCTTTCTCTTTGTCTCAGTAAAGCCTGATCTTTCCATCAGGTCTTTCCAAGTCTCTGGGGCTGATTGAAGGTTATGGCGGGCGCGGTAAAGGAGGATTGTCTGCAACCCTGAGTCCCAATGAGCAGGTTAAAGCCAAAGACCTTGGAGAGAAGTATGGGTACAACGCTTATCTCAGCCAGAAGATTTCATTGGATAGATCCATTCCAGACTTCCGTCCAAGCAAGTAGGTGATGAAGCAGCAATCTGACTCGGGCCTCCCTTTGATGTGCTGATTTATTAATGTTTGATTGCCTTACAAGTAATGTTCCCTGCATGTGCAACAGTACTAAATGAGGTAATTCTCTATTATAGTATATTTTCATTAGATGACAAATTATTTTGTGTAGTAAGATGTTTTCAAAGGTGTTATTGTTACAATTGTAATTTCAGTATTTCAAAACTCCCTTAAAGTCCATTACTAAATCAGTAGTTTAGCAGATCTCTGCTAATTATATTTATCAAATGCTTTGAATATGAACATGTGCTGTAATTAGATCACAAGATGCTGTTCTTCAAAGTACCCAGATCTAAAGTGACTGGTAGGAAATGGGTCACCTACATAGCCTGAAGGAATGGGAATGCTGTGCACTAGAGGAAGTGTGTCCAAAAGTGTATTCAAATCTGCATCCTTGACTCTCACTAAGAGAGAGATTCAATTATGCTTTTTGAAACCTGACCCGTGAGCACCTTCACATCTAACAGTTGTGTGTTAGATCGGTGTGCAGCTTGCACTTCACCCAAGGGTGTTTACAGTATAGAGATGAGATGCACAGTTCTGTGTGAAACATCAATGTGCTGCACAGTCTTGGATATAGAAGCAACTGCCAACTGAGCGCATACTATCAGCCCTCACTTATACTGCTTGCCTTGTGTGAGTTGAACAGGGGGATGCAGCTTTTTATCTAATAGAATACAAATGAACCAGTGATGTGAGGGACTACATAGTGTGCTACACAGACATTCTAATTTATAATGACTAGGGTAATAAATCAATATGTTATATGTCGCTACATACAGTAGCATCACAGTTGTTTTATAACTGTGCTACAATTGCATTTACAGTACTCCAGTTCATAATTTATTTATCTTTTTCCCTATTACCATTGAATTTGCAGTCACAGATGTCTATTACAGTGGCGCTGTCATTTACCACTGGTGTAATCTGTATGCCTTACAGACAAGCATCATTTCCATAACTGTATATCTGATACACTACCATCAGAATATAGGAACCTAATCATTTTGTTTCTTTTTTACATCACGCTCCTATCAAATAACCCGCAGTCTAAAAGACTTCAGAATTAAGTTGATAAATGATACTTCATATCTAGTTGTTGATTTGTGCATTCAAGCAGGATGAGTGATTCCTTATGGCAATGAAGAGTTAAACTATTAGTGTAACTCTTTCAGTGTGTCATTAGAAGAATTATGTGCACCCCCAGTGTGTATGATGATGTTCTGTGGCAGTTTATTAGTACTAGGTTTACCATAAAACCCAGACACCAAAAACTACATTTATTCAGTAAGTGCAGTATTTGTTTTAGTATTTTATGGTCGTTCATAACTTTAATCTCAAACAGTTGTACTACAAAGAAGCTCGACACAAAAGACATCGTCAAAGACTTCTTGCAGAAACGTTTGCCGAGTTATCCCCAACTGGAGATGCATGTCCCTCTCGACAGGGATAGAGATGCACTTATATATATATATATATATATATATATATATATATATATATATATATACACACACACACACACACACACACACACACACACACACACACTTCAGGTCAAAAGTTTTAGAACACCTCCATTTTTCCAGTTTTTATTGAAATTTACGCAGTTTAATGTCTCAATGTACTCTGAAATTAAAGCATAGAACAAATAAACAATTGGAGATAAAAAAATAAATATTGGAATCGTTTTGTTAAACAAAATTTAATCTAAATTTTTGACTCAAAGTAGCCACCTTTTGCAGATATAACAGCCGAACACAATCATGGCATTCTTTCTAAAATGGAAATCAAATATTGTTCGGAAAGTTCTTCCCAGCACTGTTGCAGAAGTTCCCACAAATGTGTTGCACTTGTAGGTTGCTTTGCTTTCACCCTTCTGTCCAGTTCATCCCAAACCAGCTCGATGGGGTTTAAGTCTGGAGACTGTGCTGGCCATTCCATGATTTGAAGCCTACCGTCTTGTTCTTTTCTTCTAAGGTAGTTCTGACATAGCCTGGAGGTATGTTTTGGGCCATTATCTTGCTGTAGGATGAACCCCTGACCAACTAGGCATATACCAGAGGGTACTGCATGGTGCTGCAAAATGCTGTGGTAGCTGTTTTGGTTCAGGGTGCCACTCACTCTGTGCAAATTGCCAACTCTGGATCCAGCAAAAGAGCACCAGACCATCACGCTTCCTCCTCCATGTTTGACAGTTGGTGTCACACACCGAGGAACCATCCTTTTGCCTACTCGACGGCGTACAAAAGCCCTGCCTGATGAACCGAAGATTTCAAATTTTGATTCATCGGTCCATAAGACCTTCTTCCAGTCTTCAGTAGTCCAGTGGCGGTGCTTCATGGCCCAGGCAAGCCTCTTTTTCTTATTTTGCCATCTTATGGACACTCGACCTGTCAAACCTGCAGCTCGAAGTCTTCTCTTCACAGTTGAAACTGAGACTTGCTTACTTCAACCAGTGTTAAGCTTTGCTTGAAGCTGTTGTCCTGTGAGCCGTCTATCACGCAAGCTGTTGACTCTCAGAAACATGTCTTCTGATTCTGTTGTGGCTTTGGGTCTGCCAGACCTCTTCCTGTCAGAGTTTCCTCCAGTTTCCAAGTGTCTTTTTATTGGTGTAGGAAACTGTACTCACTGACACCTTGGCTTTCTTTGCAATTGCTCTAAAGGAAAGACCTACACTTTTAAGGGATATAATGGCCTGTCTGTCTTCCTTTGTTAATTGCCTTTTTCTCGCCATTATGATAGCAATATACTACTTCCTGCAGTACAATACTGTCCAAATAATGCTTAAGAGGGTGTAGTAACACAGTCTGTTTCAACACTGCTTTTATACAGACAGAGGGTTTTTAAGTAATCAACAAAAGTTGGGACACCTGTAGGAATTGTTATCATCAACTTTCAAGACTTAATTTACTTCCGTTGCTGCAGAACAGCTGTAAGTTGTTAACCCATTATTTGTTCCCTGAAAAAAAGCCTTTTTGTATAACTGAAATGTACATTATTTTTCAGTTTTTTTGGTATATATATATATATATATATATATATATATATATATATATATATATATATATATATATATATATATATAGTGTCATGGAACTTTTCAGGTCCGCAACTTTAAAGAGCCAACTGCACCAGGTGTTCAGAGATATAAAGCTTTATTAGTTTGCGCAAACGAGAACAGCTCAACACATCGGTGTTAGGAAGCCCGAGCAGTGTTCTGCCACACAGAGTTAGCATACAGTTATTATACCTTTACAGAGAGACAGGGTAGTTTCCCTTTCAACCAATAAGCTGGAGCCAGCTCAATTGGGGTAATTAACAGATAAGCTGGAGCAATGTTCCTTTTTGTCACACCACCCACAGTACCACAGTACCACAGCCACACATACCTGAAGTTTAATACATTTACTTTATTTCTATAAACTTAATAGATCATAAACTCAAAAGATTTTAAAACATAACTCAGTGAATAAATGTAGTACAGGGTAGCAACAAACAGGTACAGGAATGGTTCTATGCAATTATTCCCCTACATTATATATATATATATATATATACGTTACAAGGAGTATCAGAATCAGGGATTATATGGAGATAAATGTATGTCTAACTGTCTTAAGATCAGTGCTTATGTATGTACATTATGTTATACTTTAGTTTCAATATATAAATATAATGCAGCCTTGCACTTGACCCTGCCCGTTGTTGTCGTAACCCCCAGGTGCAAAGAGCTGACCTACCGTAAGGACCTCCCTCAGATCTCCCTGATCTTCATCTTTGTGAACGAAGCCCTGTCTGTGATTCTGCGCTCGGTGCACTCCGCAGTCAACCACACGCCAGCGCACCTCCTGAAGGAGATCATTCTTGTGGATGACAACAGTGACGATGGTGAGAGAGCACTCGTGGTATTCTTGAAGTGCATGTATGGAAACGCCATAACTGATGTGCTAAAGAATGGAGGATAGGACGATGTTCATTTTGAGTGTTGTCTTTTTAAATGTCCTAATATAGTTAAATGAACAATTATTTCTTAGTTTTCCTTTTTTCTAACTTTTGATGTGAACCTCATCCTTACATGGAACAAACGTACCATTGTGTTTTGCATAACCACTTACAGTAAATGCATGTGAATAAAAGCTTACTGGGGGTTTACTTATTTATTTTATGATAGTTTATAATAATACAAATAAACCAATTCATGTTATAATATAATCCAACATAATTAGCCTATGGTGATAATGACAAATGCTGTTCAATATCTTTTTTTTATTAGAATTGTCTCACATCTTGTCTTGAGTTAAATAAATTGAATTTGGCTGAATTCGTATATTAATAGTACATCATTGTATTATACTGAATGAGTTATTAGATGTTCCACTATTAATTATTCAATATATGACTTATTAATGGGATACAACATTATGCCACGAGACACTTTGGATCATGGACATGGATCGTGCAAAATGATAAACTGCACCATACCCAATTTCAACAAGATTAACCTTAGCGTGGCACAGACATCGCATATATTATTGTAAAAATGCATTCATATTTCATACTTCTACTATGCTGTGGAAAGTTTTTCTTCATGTTGAAAAGCTGTTTCAGGGATAGAAATAAGACTCCCATTGCATAGTAGTTTGCTCCATTCCTGGTTTTACTATGAGTTTAATAAAGATACACCTGTGCGTGTTACCTCGTTTTCTATTTCTGTCATCTATACTATACAGGTTAATGAGTACACTTTGGTACTTGCAGTAGAGTTGAGTGCTACTGTATATTGAGACTATAAGGAGGTTTTTTTTTTTTTTTTTTTTTTTTTTTTTTAAAGTCACCAGTTTGTGATTATTGAAACACAAAATGATACAAAGTGAAATAAGGACAATACATTCTAATATCTCATACGCATACCATGCTCAAAGCCCTGGCCCTGGTGTATAAAAGGCATTTAACACTCAGTCCCATGGCAAATCAGTCTGCATGTACTGTGTGTTCCAGACCAGCTGAAGGGACCCCTAGAGGAATACGTCAACAAGCGCTACCCCGGCCTGGTGAAAATTGTCCGCAATAAGAAAAGGGAAGGGCTGATCCGGGCCCGGATTGAAGGGTGGAAGGCTGCCACTGGGGAGGTCACAGGGTTTTTTGACGCCCATGTAGAGTTTACACCTTCATGGTAAGTAAAGGAATATCATAGGTCAATAAGCAGCTCGTGTGAGCGCTTGTGTGTGAAAGCAGCTACAGAAAAACGATCACATGACTGCAGTGGAATGAGGAAGTCTGTTCAGTCCTAGCAGTTAGGATTCTCAGGCAAGCTAAAGCCAGTTAAAGAACGATATAGAAAACAATCATAATGACTTAACATTGGAACTACAGAACTCTAAATGACATCTGACACTTTTTACTGCTAGCATTTATGTATTCAAGGGCCAGACTTGGTTTTGTTTTTTATCAGATACATTGACATGGAGTGAAGAGAAGGAAGTTTTTCCACATTTTCAATCTAAAATCCTTAAACACTGGCTTAGTGTTTTCATTTAATAACAAACTGTGACTCTGCTTTTATGAATGTTTAAGTGCAGTTCTCTTTTGTTCTTCCATTTTCTTGATAGGGCTGAACCAGTTCTGTCGAGAATTAAAGAGAATCGAAAACGCATCATTCTTCCCTCCATCGATAACATCAAACAGGACACGTTTGAGCTGGTGCGGTATGAAAACTCTGGCCACGGCTACAACTGGGAACTGTGGTGCATGTACATCAGCCCCCCCAAGGAGTGGTGGGACGCGGGGGATGCTTCTGCACCAATCAGGTTGGTTCAACAATGCTTCATCCAGAATATATCAGATATTTAAAATGACTATATTTTTTCATATTGAATGTCAATGAAAACACAATCCCCTTTGCAGTGTTTTTCCACTTTCTTCTTTATGCTTTTTCTGTCTGCAGTTTAGGCTTGGTCAGGTTTGAAAGTAAGAAGACTGTGTGGATTGTCCTATCTTGCTGTTTCTAAATAGCATTTTCTTTGAATGAAATGTGGGCGTACAGTAGCTTGTTGTACTGCTGAACACTGTCTTGACATTTCAATTGCAGAAGATATTTTGGGTGCAGGAATCTGGCTGCTGTAAAATTGCCAGTTTTGTTACTTCTGTATGTCACTTGTTTGTTGCAGTTTTTTGGAAATGTCTTGGCACTGGCTTTGAATCCTTTTATTGAGTTGACCGAGTTAATTTGCTTCTGTTACTATCGGTGTAAACAAAGAACATAAGAACTGTTCCACTGTTCCTAATGAAATCTTTAGCATCACATACAGTCGAGTGTGGGGGCCTATCCACGACTTTGTAAGCTTCGTTGACAAGTTGCAATAAGGTAAACACATTGGGGGGTAGCTATTTGCAATATGTGGGGGTTGTTTATTAAATAAAATAAAGCATTAATCTGCCTCTTCCATGGGTTGGGGAGGCAAAACTGGCATGGACTGTTTCTCCTCATTCCCATGCAGGTGGCCCCTACTGACTAGGTGCCCAAAGAGCTTTGGTAGACACACACAGGTTTGGTCTTTGCCTCCCGAGGGGTTGGTAACTCAAAGCCACTGTCAAGTTCCTAGGTGTAAAAAGAGCATATTGGTTTGGCCGTGGGGGACCATAATTGGGCATTCTAAATTGTGAAGAAATATGGCGTAAAATAACTGGTCCCTCTAAATAAAAAACAATAATAACAATAATTTATGTTTTCTATAAAAACACCTGATTCTGTGTGGTTGGTTAAAAAAAAAAACTGGAAACCATCCACTCAGGAATGAGACTTGTAGTCAGGTAGCTGATTTGCGCAAACAGTGGAGCATTCCAACAGATGAGTTCTAAATGAGCTGATCTCTGGTCAGTAACCTGCCAGTCGGAGAGGCCATCAGCTTTAGCCTTTCTGAAATAACCTGGTCTTGAGGTACATTTGAAGTTCCTGGAGCAATTACATATTTAAGAAACAGCTTGGAGTCTCATATGTAAAATATTGGAAGCAGATTGCTTCTGATTGCATGATCTGTAAGTTGTTCTTTCATGTCACTTTACAAGCAGACACAGCGGGTATTGATTTTACAATAAAGCAGTGCTGGACAGTGAAGGTACACAACTGCACAGCTATTCAGGTTCGCATTAGGCTTTACAGAGCACCCCACTGCTGTACATCCTACAGCAATGTGATTCCAATTGTTATTTTACAAAACAGAAGGAAGGGACTTCTCAAGTACTGTTTGATGATGGGGAAGTTTACATATGAACATATGTAAGATTATAGCTCAAAGCAAATAAGAGTGGCAAGAATAATATAATAAGTGGACTATGAAGTCACAAAATGTACAAAGGAATTAATTTTTACAGGGCACCAAGGCTAATGAACCTAAGTCAAGGCTAAAGTGCGATATGTTATGTGATTTTGCTTCAGATTCATATAGAAAGCCAAGTATTAGCCACAGAAATGGTTTAACACAGTTTTACTTAATAATAACTATCTGTTTCTTTGCCGTTTTTTGGCAAAACTTGTACGTTTTTAAATATATGAACTGTCCTGTGTTGCACCTGGCTTGCTGGCATGAGGATGACTCTTGTGCCCATAGGGTTATAATTTAAAAATTGGCACACACAGCTGTTATCACCGAGACTGCACAGAGAACAATTCAGCACTTGCCAGATGGGGTAGCCGTGCACCAAGAGGCGGAGAGATCCCTGACCGGGAAATTAAACCTCCCCACTGGCAATCCAAACAATTGCATTGGCGCTGGGCGGCCCGCCAGCCCAGCAGCCATCAGCCCAGATTCGATTCAAGCCTGCGAGGACATAGCTCCCTGCACTGAAAGAACTCACAGAACTCAGAAATATCATTCCCCCGTCTAACATACAAAATGCTGTGTTGCACTTATGGATGAAAAAAACAAACGTATCTTTAACATAAGATGGGCTAATAAAATACAATGTAGAAAACTATTTCTTACTGTTTTGGTTTCGTTATGGTAAAAATAAGGAAATTAAAATAAGGGGATAATGGCATTTGAACCATATTCAAGTTAGTCGCAGAAAATGCGACTTTACCACGCAAACATGTAATCATGTTGTTGTTTTGATCCAAACACTGCCTAATTTGGTATGTATAGGCGTCTCTAGCTTCTGTAGCAAAAAGGGCACTGCAGCCAGAATAGCTGTGAATAGACATACATTTTGAGGGGCATTGCCACAATTGAGAAGGGCAACCAAGGCCACTGCAGCATGGCCGGCGTTAATTTCGATCCCTGCTTGTGTCTATGTCCTGATCAGAAGAGGGACAAGTTTAAAACAGATTGTGCAGGTGAGAATCTCAGTTGTGTTTTGTTGATGATAATGATGCAGCACTATTGTGCAGCTTGGAATTCACACGACTTGAAGACTTTTACAGTCCCCTCCGTCGCTTTTCACAGACTTTGACAAAATGAATGAAGAGGTTGTTTTGTTAAACGTTTTTAAATTGTCCGCTGCCCTTCGCTAGAAAGTGCCGAGCCTGGAAGCATTTGATCTATGACCCCATTCCCACTCCCAAGGCCACCTTTTCTCATATGTGAACGCTCCAAAAAAGAAAAGGCAGCCCAGAACCAGCCTAGATTTAAGCCACCATTTCGATATGGGCCAGGGCCGGCCTTTACATATATATATGAAGGCAAAGCAGACTTAGGGCTGCCTTTTCGTATCACATGAGCAATTTGGTTACGTAGCTCAGTAGACACTCCCATACTGCCATGCGCACGAAAGGTAACTAGAAAGGTGAATGCTGTGCTGCAGTGCATTCATAATTTTGCTCCATTTGTCACAATTGCTTTTTCTTCCTATTATTTAGCAACTAAGCAATAAATACAAAAACTGCAGGATTGTGGAGCTCAGGAATGATCAATAATGCTGGCGGCTTGGCGTATTCAGCCACCAGTTTATTTTGCGCTCAAAGCTACAGAAGTCTGTGTCTTTACATTCAAATGCCGATCATTTGATTTAGCAGCTTGCTTTTACACACATAAATACCGTTCTCAACTACAAGTATTTGTTGATACACCATAACATTAAGTCAAAATATATATAATATATATATATAATATATATATATATATATATGGTATTTGTGTGTGTGTGTGTGTGTATATATATATATATATATATATATATATATATATATATATATATATATATATATATATATATATATATATATGTGTGTACCATAAAATTACTACTGTGTTGCATTGAAAAAATACATATTCATATAGAAACATCTGCTACAAATCAAGGATTACTGTATATCCTGGTAGCTCTTCCATTCTGAGGGCAGACGATCGTTCCATAAAAAAACACAAGCAATTCGCCACATTTTAGACCTACTTTTCAAACGCCCAAAGGCACCTTAAACCGCAAATGTGAAGGGGGTTGCTGACCTAAATATGCGTCGACCCAGAGCCAGCCCAGAAGTGTGAACGGGTCATAGAGCTTCACATGCCTCGGCACAGTTCTTCTCACAGCCTAGCTTGACATCAGTACTTGATATTTGTTATCAGTAAGTATGCTTACTGTGCAGAATTAACCAGCACTCTGGTTTAAGGGTCATGTCATGTGTTTATCCAATTCACAAAACATTACCTATTAGGGGTTGGGTGTATATATGCTTCAGTAAATCCACAGCCCAATGAAAGTTACTCTCGGGATTAGTAAATAATAATAAAACATATTTTATTTAAATGTAATGCATATTTGTTTAATGCAGTTATTAAGTTATTAAGTTTTGATAATTTTAAGTTTGCTGAAAGAAGACAACATACAAACCTCTTGGTGTATTTGAATGTGTTTTGTTGTAAATAAACACTAAAGGCGTTTAATTGTTTAAATGTTTTACGGTAGTCCTTGGTCTCGCTCAAGTACTGACTCAAATGGGTGTGTGGTAATAGACTTTGAGATAGACTGAAGATAAAAGCCTTGTTTAACTTGTGGCGATGAACCCAAGCCTCCTGAGGTGAAAGTTTACTACATTATGCCCATTTGCCACCTATCATTCAATTTATGTTCCAGTCCAATCCTAAATTAGGTCACTGGGCTTTAGCAGGTTCAGTGAGCTCATTTAGAAGGTGGTTGGATTAAAGACCTGGACTGGACA
>NC_054574.1:951422-976422 GCF_017654505.1 Polyodon spathula | reverse complement strand
ATCGACATTGGAGATATCTCACAGAGAGTAGCTCTAAGAAAAAGCATGAACTGTAAAAGTTTCCAGTGGTACCTGGACAACGTGTACCCAGAGATGAGAACCTACAACAACACCCTCTTCTATGGGGAAGTAAGTAACGCTGTGTTCAGCATGTACTGTAGCCCAGCTGCTTGAATACACGTCCCAAACCACTCCATCTTGGATCACTGTCATTTCAGTCTATTCAGCCTGTCCAAATATTGCCATACATATTTCTAATGGACTCATTTCAGTGAGTGGGTGCAGTCTGCGCCATGCTTTTCACAGCTGTAATTATTGCCTTCCCCATGTTCATCCTATATATGAAACACTCAATTTGAATTGAATACTATATGTTGTATTAATGCATTAAAATTATTATTTTAATGTATCTATTTCATGCCAGTCTATAATGGGTATATTTTTTTTCAGCTGCGCAATAATAAAGCCAGCAACCTGTGCATTGATCAGGGAGAGAAAGAGAACCACACAGCTATTCTCTACCCTTGTCACGGATGGGCTCCGCAGGTAAGCACACACCTTGTATAACAGGCCCAGCTGGATCTTAGGGGGCTTGGAAAATAACAATGAACCACATATATCCACTCATATAAGGCCTTAGTCCCCAGAACAAGGTCACTTTGGCTCCCTATTTTTGCCCCTGTCACAGTCTTTCTAGATATATGGTAATTCTTAAAATTACTAGACCCATTTAGCAGGGTTGGAAACTAAAAAAATTGTACCTTTTGAAACTGAGTATGTGATGTACTACTGAGTATCTCTGTGTATTAGGTCGCCTTCACTGCCTGCCAGAAACCCTGCTACACAAACACAACATTACACAAACTTTTCAAAGACTCAAAGTTCAAAGACCTTGGCCTTTTGACTACCTGTATATTATCACTAACCTACTGCAATGTTTTCAAAAGCAACGACCGAATATGCATGTGTTTGTGGCAGGAGAAAGTCCTCTAATTTTCCTAAGTCCCTTGTCCTTTTAAAAGATCACACAAGCCTTTTGTAGTCTGATGAACTTTAAAATTGCATACTTAATCCTTTTTTTTTTTTTTCGGGGTTCTGTCAAAAACATTACAAAAACACAAGCTACATAGAAATCCAATAAAACAACATATATTCAAAATAGCACATTCAAAGAGCAAGGACAGCAGAAGTAATCAAACTAACAAAACAGACGGATTTAAAGTTTAGCTTTTTGGAAGATATTAAAAACATTTTTTTGTCAAAGCACTGAAATAATTAAAAGTCCAAAATGAGCCGCAGTGCAAGGAGCACTTTTTGCACTTTATCAACTTTTTGGCCTGTTCTATAAATAAGACAGTTTGTTCGCATAACTTTGATTTTATAGTGGTTTTTTGTCACCACTCTTCAAAATAGCAGTGTGCGGATCATTTTGGACTTTTAATTACTTCATGCATTTGGAGATCTACACACCTGGTTTTGTTTGTTCGTTTGGACTTTGCGTTTAAGGCAAAGTAAGGACTTCATTTAAAAATGAAAACACTTGACATTGAATTTATTCCATTTTATAGTCATGGAAATTGCAGGTAACTGTGGCTATTTGGGAGTGGTGCAGGTAGAGCAGGATTTTAATTGCCAGCCACCTGTACTTTGGAATTGATATGTGAACAGTGTGGTTGCTACAGGAGTACCAAAGGTGGGGAAACTTGTAGATTGCTGCAGCTTGAACAGCAACTTCATACACAGTAGGGCCGCTTTCTTAAACAGTGTGTTTTTCTCATAGGTTACAATCACTTTCTATGTCATTATCTAATTTCTGTTATCACATCCTGATCATTTTTTAAAACAATCAATTTATCAATGCAATTTACAGGTTCAAATGTTAAGCTTTTTTTTATGACAGTGGTTTTGATGTTTTATGGCAGCTGTTTAATAAATAACTATTAATATAAAGATGTTACAGAATTGGAACAAAAAGTATGTTCCAGTTTGATAAACTGCAGGTCAAACTCAAAGGCTTTTTATATATAACACATTTTCCCAAGTTAGTTGGTAATTTACCAATGTTTTGGCAATCGCTGTGCTGACAAAAATAGTATCTACAGCCAACAGTCCCTATACGGTCGGGACAGTCCCGACTTCCTAGCAAATGTCCCACGACCCGATGCATAGGAAGAAAGTCCCAATATTTACCCATAGAAAAAAAAAATTCTGCACAGTAGAGTTAGTGAAAATCACATGCTATGCTCTTCGTCCGGCTGAGACATCTGCTGATCACTAACTTATGAGAATGTGAGAACGCTTCACTATGTCTACTTTTACTGTCACGATGGTAATGGGGTGTTGAATTGGGGGGATGCGTCTATGATAATGAGTGTTTGTTTTTTTGCGTATGACCCCTCCCATGTGTATGATGCGTAACCCACCACCCCCCCCCAGAATTAGCCAGTAATATTGAAGACTAGATAACATGTAACTGTGTAATTAAGAGTTCAATAATATTCCTTGAGAGATTTCTGCTGTGATTAAATGTATAAACTTAATGTAAGCAACTCCATAATGAATATTTATGGATAGAAGAGAAAAATGTTTTTGCAGCATAACATACTAGTGACAGATTATTATTTTTGTATTATTATTATTGTTAAGAATACATTTTCCAAAAAGGATTAAGAACAATTAAAAACCTTTAAAAAATAAATAATTCAAGATGGGCCCCCCATTTCAATGCCCAGCATACTGGACACAATGAAACATGATATTGATTCAGTTATATTAATCAAACACACTTTCCTGTTGTTGTGCCTCATATAGCTACATATCTCATTACATTTCCTTGTTGTCAGGTGAACATGTGCTATTATTTCCTATCCTGTCACTTTAACATATTGTACACTAGACATTACTTTTGCTGGTCCAGCTCCTTTACATTCATAAATTGCCTCTTGGCAGAGGTTTCTTTATAGGATGCTGTTTTTCGGACTAAGCAGTTCACCAGTTTAATTGTATTTATAAATATTAACAAATTCATTTTCTAGTATGTGATGTTCTCTTTCAGCATCATAGCTTTACTTGTTCATTAATGTGTATTTTTATATAGATAGATAGGGATCGAGTCATGATTAAAAAAATGGAGGCCCTTATGCGCTGATCATGTTGCTTGATAACTGCCTTGCTTTTTGGTTTCGGTTTGCATTTGGCTACAAGAGGTATTTTTAACCTTTCAGGTACTGTGCGACCTTCTGTATGTGCAACGCTGTTTGTGCCAAAAATCTGTTTTACCAGGATCATGGATAACTGTAACTACATGATGCTTTCTGAAGGTGCTGTGCACTGCACACTCATACACAGCAGCATGAGCAGGTCTACGTTCTTGGCAGTGTCCCTGGGGACGCACGGTTTTCGTTCCATGGCTGACTAACAATTTAATTAACTTGATGACTCTTTGCTGCTGAGAAAGAGCTTGCCGAAAGAAGTAATCAAAGGCATTTCATTGTAAGCGGCAGGCTTGGGCTAATGAGGGAATCAAAGTAAAAGTCGCCTTTTTATTGTCGGTATGTTTCATATGTATGTAAAGCTGTAGGCCCTGATACAGATGTGACACAGACATCTGAAATGTCTTTGTATCAGATGGAAATTATGTCACAATACTTATTCTTTTTAAACTAGATATTTATTAAATGTAGCACAGAGCGCTACACACGAGCAGATTTTCACCCACTCAAGGTCAAGGCGAAAGAAGTCTAAGAAGCCTTATTCAAAAAAGTCTAAAAAGCCTTGTGCTGTATTGTGTATTTTCTAAATCTGTGACCATTCTATTAAGAGCGAGTGTATTAAGCACTTGAAAACCAGATGGCAGACAAGCTAATCCTGGTTTTTCGTACGCAGCGATATGTTTCCAATAACTACAGCTAAGTCTGCTAATAGGGCTAATGAACGGTCGATGAAGCTGAATCTGCTTTGTGCCTGAATGGCAGAAACAAAAATAGACTTGCAATGATGATGAACTTCCTTAATGCTTTCAATACTGCAGACCTGTATACAAGTCTGTGGCAAAGTGGTCTGCAGTGCGCAGGTGTAGTGGTGATGTGATTATGAAACAGAAGACAGACAAAGTTCACGATCCAAACAGGTTTTGTTTTTATAATCCTGGTCTGGTCTGGCAATACAAAGCAATGTGTATTGCACTGTTCCAAAACAATGGGTTGCAGTCCCAAAATAATAAGACACAGTTTATAAGTAATAAACAGAGTAGAACAGACACAAACACACACACGCTCACAAGAAGTGAGTGCTATAGTGCTTGTGGTGTAATACAATTTATCTGTGTACACAATTAACCGTAAACAAAAGGAACAGATCACCTTGCTACGTCCCTTAATATACTGTCCGTCACGCCCCCTTGGTTAGTGAGTGCAACCGTTTCTCCTCCAATCCAAGGTTGCCACATCGCTTCCCTTCTGGGGTGATGACTTTGTGTACCGTAGCTCCACCCCCTTTCTAGATCTCCAACTTCCACCTAACCCTGTGAATTAATTGTCAGGCCATCCAATCCAGGGCACTCTGTTCCCTTTACACAGCGCCCCCACAGGTTGGGAGGGAGGTTTATAACCAAGATTCATTCATTCTCTGTCACAAAGTCTTAGAAAGATAACTACTCAAAAACTTTTTATATTTATATATATATATATATATATATATATATATATATATATATATATATATATATATATAGTATCTATTTTTCAGTATAAACAGGTCATTAGCTCGTTATGAAAGGATAATTAACAAATGTTACTGGTAAAATAACTTCAAATGTTATTTTAATTTCATACCCACGTCTAAAAATTACTCCCTGCTCATCCTTGAATGAATGAATAAAGAAATTCTTATGAGAAGTTTTGTAATTGAGAAACAAAAACAAACTTTGTTATTCAGCTGGTTAACAGATTAGAAGTTGAAAGTTTTATAACATTCAGTTTTATATTCCCCCCCCCCCCCCCCCCCCCCCCCCCCCCCAAAAAAAAAAAGTCTACTATTTACACCGAAGTAATGTATTTAGATACGTCTTGATCTTTTTTTTTAGCTAAATGTGGCTTCATTACTATAATCTATGCAGAACTGAAAAAGAAATTTAAAAAGTTACACAGAATATAAAACAAGATGCAAACTGACAGCTTGTGATCATCATAAGTAGCAAGCACATTTGTTTATGTAAATTAATTAATTAAAAGCTACTTCAGTTTCACGATCCTGCCTATTAGCCGTCAGTTTTATTAAACCCGGTGTAGAAGAAATCTTAGACTTGTCTTATTAATCACACAGCTTGCAGTATCTATCTGCCTATTATGATGACAGTTGTTACAAATGCTTCTCTCCAGTAATACAATAGGCATCATTTCATCACAGTATTGCCCCCATTTGGCTCCCATTCGTCAAAAGAAGGAGGCGTGATGCGTTTTAAATGTGCTGTAAATAGCATGCACTAAAACTAAAGGGCAATTTAAAAAAATGGAGCAGAGCAATACCGGTTCTGAAACACATTAAAAGACTTGCATTCTGTACCAATATCCCCTCACATTGCCTTTATCTCCGGGCCACCTTGGGGTGTGTGTACAGCAGGACCTGGGAAAACACATCTAGCACATCAGCCCGTTACAGACCCTGTCTAAGTACTGAGGATGAATTCTACCTGTAAGGTTTGAAAACTTCGCAAACTACACTGCAGTGCCCTACTGTGGAAAGAATCAGTAGTAAAAACATAGAATAAGCTTGTTTAAAAAACACCTGTTTTAGACTTATTTTTTAACCTGAAAATAATCTTACAAGCCTGCATATCCACCATACAGAGTTTGTCGTTCACTTTGAAGTACTGCTGTATTAAGTGCACAGGGTTTTGTCTATTTCAGCTTGCAAGATACACAAAAGAAGGATTCCTGTACCTGGGCTCATTGGGAAGTACAAAACTGTCTGAAGATACACGATGCCTTGTCGATGATAAGCACAGCAGGTTCCCGCAGCTTCTAAATTGTGAGAAGATCACCAATGTCCGCCAGAAGAGCTGGCATTTTTCCCAGGTGAGTGACAGTTGCCATCTCAAAAGGTCAACAAGTAAGGTTAAGAGTAAATGTAAACCTTAAAAAGTGATTGACTGCAAACCTAACAGGATATTCTTGTGTTGTTGTCTCCCGTCTCCCGTCTCCCCTCTCCCACCCCCCACCCCCCCCAGAGTGATTCGATTGTTAATGTGGACACTGGGCGATGTTTGGAGGTAATTCCTAAGAAAGACGGATTTGGTTTTGAGCTTCTACTGCAGAGCTGCACAGGTCAAAAGTGGAACATTAAACACAGCATCAAACAAGGGCAATAGTTTCTCGACAACATCCGTATCCCATATTAGCTTGATTTTATTTTTGTAATATGCAGGGCTGTGGTCAGTTCCTGTCTTTCAATCCAATTCCATTTCCAATTTCTATTTAAAATCAATTCTCAATTCCAGTTCCCATTTAATCAATACCAACACATTGATCAAAATTGCAATCAGCAGTATTCTGTTAAAACTAGCTACTCACAGTGGCAACAAACAACTTACATTAAAGTCACTGTTAGTCACTTAAATTGGCTTCACTTGAAAGCAGTTGAACAAAGACAACAATTACTATGTCTCTAAAATATCAATTCCCCATTCCTTCAAAGGAATGGGGAATTGATTTTAAAAAGGAATTGGAATTGAAAAACAGGAATTGACCCCGACCATGGAAATATGTCAGAGCATGGGGACGTCCGACTGTTTTTATTTTTTCTGTTTGTTTTGTTTTGTTTTTTCTAATTGGCAGACTTTATAGGAGTAATTGGGAGTATTTAAGTATGAATGCAGAATCAGGAAGTGGGCATTTTATATGTAGGGATACTGTATTCACTGTGTTTATGAACTGGGATGTATAGGCAATTGCACTTTGATTAATACGTATGCATATATGGAATATGAAGCTGTAAATGTTTATCAAGTAGGATAAAAAAAAAAAAAGACTTGAAAAATGACAATGAAATGCCCCCTTTATTCTTGAAGCTAACAGTTCCACCCTCGGATTATATGATAATTATGTTTTTTTTTTTTTTTTTTTTGTTAGTTGTAAACCTGAAAACAGTAATGTGCTGTTTGATCTCCTGGTTGCACAGTTATGCTACAGATCCGACAGTGTGAGAGAAAAAAAAAAAGACTGTAGTCAGAAATACATCACATATACTAACAAACTGTTGGGTTTTATTTTGCATACGGGACATGGAAAATAAAGTTCATTTTCTGTGTCCTACATTCCCCTAAGTTGTGGCACTCTAAAGGCCTGTTCACATGGGCAACAAGAGGAACACATCTGCTGCCTGCGTGTTGCCTTGCAGTTTGCTGTGGTCACACGGGAGACAAATCTGCAGTTGACAAGTTGGCAACACACAGACTACAACGTAATACAACCCAATCATAATGCACGCTATGAAAAAGACTATGAAAAATGTACTTACTTTAACAAACCTGTAGTTTCTTCTTAATTAAATAAAAGTTGTACATTAGTAGAATTATTTAGTCTACATATTTAATATGCCAAACATAATAAATATATCAGTATTCATTATCCTAAACATGTTTTCAATGCTGTACTTTTAATTCTAGGCCTGAGAGCAAGACCTGAGATTTTTTAAAAAACTTCACTTTGCTTACTGTTAAAATGAAAGATGTTATGATTTCAGCTTAATGTAGGAATGACAGGCATACTGCACACACGCCAAATTAATTTAAAATAAAAACATATTTTTAAAAATACAATATACATGTATTTTATTATTGTAGCATTGTATCCATAACTTAAATATGTTATTGTAATCGTGGACATTAACATTCACTTATCCACATACACACTGTATTGCATATCTATAATGCAGCAATCAGAATGTATCATATACACTGTCTGTCTGACGTTATGGTCTAGCCTTATCGTCATGTGACACTACTTTGAAACTTGATTGGCTGGTATTGAAAACGATGCCTGTGTGTTGCCTGAAAAATAGAACATCGTCCTAAGTGGGAGACATGTCGCCGGGGTGGTCACACAAGCCAGCAGCATCTGTCGCACCCTTGTTGCCTTAACAGTGTAGCCAGGCCTTAACATTCTGTTTTTGAACACTTGAATCAATTAATTTTGATGCTGTCTGACTGTCCAACAATGAAGAATGAAGGATTTAAATACAGATCTGCAATAACTGCACAAGACTCCTGCCCTGTTAAGCACAGTGCTATTTTAACCAGCACTGGTCGCCATTGATTTGTGAGTTGAAGGAAGCATGAAATGTTACCGGTCCCTAATATCAAAGGCAAAGGCTGTTATATTCTGGAGTCGTTTCTGATTTGATTGCCAATCTAAACTACAAAGTGATGTTTAAATAAGGAAACAGAATGTGTCCTCTGGTCAGGGTTTGAATTCTAATGCATTCATGTTGGAAACGCATACTGTAAAAAAAATGTTTAATAGGTTTCAGGTCTGTTAGTCTGTCTTATAATAAATAAATGGTGTTGGAAACAGGTTTCATTTTAAGTATCTTCATTTAAAATAACACGTTATTGTTTGTCATTCACGGTGTGGCATATGCCACTGTGAGTTAAAGATTATCCATTACATCAAACATGTTTCATTATAAGGAGGGTTAACTGGAGGGATTGGAACACACACCCCTCTGTTACCAGGTGAGCTACAGAAACGTCTCCCTTCTGCCGTGCTAGTACAATTTCAATATATTGAGCAGTGAGTACATTTCCTTCTCTCTACAGCAACCCATCACATCCCACATGCAACATCTCACATACACATAACAAAAAGGTACAAGGCTTAATTTTACACTCTGTCAAATGTTTTGCTAATTTCAAAATGTATGGTACACTTATTTAAAAAGACCAAGAATTGGACACTGATTTCCCCATTTCACCACACTGACCCTTACGTACTAAATATATTATAACCACACCTTTAGATACAGTATATGCAACAATCTGTCCGACTAGTACAGTGGCATCCCAAATGTGATTAATTTACTTTCATGTAATAAAAAGTCTGCTATGTAGATTTAATTTAAACTGAAAGTGTCCCTTGTCCTGAACAATAGCTTAAAGCTTCTGCTTACCTTACAGTATCCAGTGTCACCACAGCTCCTGAGGTTGATCTGTTAAGGCAGGTTGACATTATTCTGTTTGTTTTTTGTTTTTTTTTCATTTATTCACAAAACAGTTGATGTGCCTAGAGGCAACTCAAAATGAAACCTTCCCAGCAGTACTGTCAATGATGTCAACTGAATGTCTGGACTGGGATTTCACCTAAAAACATATTATCATTGCTAGCAGACATTTAATGCAAGTTGCATTACAATTGCAATGTATAAAGTCATTTGAAAGGGTTATCCTGACTGAAGCCAACTCTGAAACTGTATACAAGTTTTTCTTCATTGCTATTGGAGGTCAAAGATTTGCCACAATCCTTGTACATCACTGTCTTACAGTGACCTCTGATTTACTTTGCGAGGTATAGCATGTGAACACAGACGGCCTGAGACAAACTGACATTTACAGATCTGAACCATTTAGACGCAGGGATGGAAACAGGACTCCTGTTGCACAGCAGCTTCAAACCACTCCTGGACTTAACCTGTGCTTTATTAGCCCCAGTGAACAGGCAATCTTACTCGTGGTAAATATAGGATTGAGACATAATTCAACCCCCACCCCCAATAATTTAGGCAGTTTATTTAATAGCATGTAATGAAAGAAACTACAGAATTATATCGCAAAAACGTAACGGAAGCCATAATAGTAGCGCAGCAGTATTTCACGTTAGATTTCAAAATGTAACATTTTTCAATTTCTGTCATTTTTGAGTTATATGGAAAACTACAAAGAGTAATTCAATATGTTAACATAAACATTATTCGGCAGGTTTCATTCGACTCTATGAAGCAAAATGAGTCCGGGTGATGACTGTACCAGAGCTGTGGTACTAACTACAGGCTTCCACAGCATATCCGACCATTGAAGCCATTTCTGATTAATTAACATTTGCACATGAAATATGAGAACTGGCCAATATGTTATATAAAGACAACTGCGGTCAGAAAAAAAAAATCGACAACCTTGTTATTCAAAAACTCAATATTCGTTTTTTTAACTCCGGTAAGACTACGTTGTATTACGGTGTGGAATAATTTCTAAACGAAATTCACTTTACAACACGTGAGTCTCGCCTCAACCTGAATTTACCGTAAAAGCCGATAAAAAACGAAAAAATAAACAACTTGCACTTATGGAAACACGTTCCTACATCAAGCCTTCTCAAACAAAAACACTTGAGTTTAAAATGTGTATTATTATTATGTTCACACACAAAATAACGTTTACCTCGCCTGAAAAAGCTGTGCTCCGTGACTACCAAACTGAAGACGATTACTCATCACGTGACTTTATTTTCGACGTCATGAGTTTTGATCTAGCCAAAGGTGGGCCCTGTTCATGACACGTTTGCTGTAAAGTGTGTTTGGCACAGATATCGTCGTGCATTAACAGCATAGTATACGGTCCTATTTGAGTTGCTTTAATAAAAGGATGCCCAGATGACGCCATTCATTATCGTCAGATGGGGCTTAAGTATTTGTTTGTAACAAAAACTGCAGACTGAACCCTAAGTTCTAACTGCTGTGCCAAAATAGGTTCTTCTTTATAGCCCAGCCTGCTACCAGACAACGTTGATTCGGTCTAAAGGAAATTCGTTGATAGTTAAGTATATAGGTGACACAGGTCAAACTAGTATCCTAGTGCGTTAAGCCATACTGTTGGCCTCTAGTTTAACTCCAGCTGCTCTTTGGTTCAAAGCTCCAAAGGACAACTTTTTGATGGCTGTCTTGTTGAGAAGATGGAGAGGTTTGCTGGTACTAAACCTAATGGTAGTGACTGGGTTTATGATTTTTTGGACCAAATACAAGTCAAGAAGCATAAAAAACATAGAGCAAGTGATATCGGTGCAAACCAGAAAGGATTCCATCCTCACAAGCCAGGATTCTAGAGCCAGTCAGGAAACAGTACTGAAGAGGCTCTCCTTTCTGGAAGAGGTGGTCTACAGGAAACTCAATGGTGAGTGAGATTCCTTTTTACTCTGTACTGTTCTGTTCTATCTCAGCTCAATTTCAGCAAAAATCAGTTTTTATAAACTGGTTGTTTTAATGCATTTAGACGTTTATGGTTATGTATTTAATTAGTTTGCTTATTTATATTTTAATATTCCCTGTATAACAGCAAATTAATTCCATTTTTTTTTTTTTTTTACAGTCATCAAACGAGCTAGTTCTTGAGGTTGCAAACCTGTAAAAAAATGAATGTCACACTCTCTTTAAAGCCTTGATTGTCAAATTTCTTGACTCAATTTATCGACTGCCTACAGTAGCTCAGCATAATCTTTCCATCAGGTCTTTCCAAGTATCTGGGGCTGATTGAAGGTTATGGCGGGCGCGGTAAAGGAGGAATGTCTGCAACCCTGAGTCCCAATGAGCAGGTTAAAGCCAAAGACCTTGGAGAGAAGTATGGGTACAACGCTTATCTCAGCCAGAAGATTTCATTGGATAGATCCATTCCAGACTTCCGTCCAAGCAAGTAGGTGATGAATCTGACTGGGGCCTCATTTTATTGTGATGTTAGATTGCCTTACAAGTAATGTTCCCTGCATGTGCAACAGTACTAAATTAGGTCATTCTCTATTATAATACCCCTGCATGTGACATCATTTTTAATTATAGTATATTTTCATTAGATGACAAATTGTTTTTTGTAGTAAGATGTTTTCAAAGGTGTTTTTGTTACAATTGTAATTTCAGTATTACAAAGCTCCCATAAAGTCCATTACTATACGAGTAGTTTAGCAGATCTCTGCTAATTATATTTATCAGATGCTTTGAATATGAACATGTGCTGTAATTAGATCACAAGATGCTATTCTTCAAAGTACCCAGATCTAAAGTGACTGGTAGGAAATGGGTCACCTACATAGCCTGAAGGAATGGGAATGCTGTGCACTAGAGGAAGTGTGTACAAAAGTGTATTCAAATCTGCATCCTTGACTCTCATTAAGAGAGAGATTCGATTATGCTTTTTGAAACCTGACCCGTGAGCACCTTCACATCTAACAGTTGTGTGTTAGATAGGTGTGCAGCTTGCACTTCACCCGAGGGTGTTTACAGTATAGAGATGAGATGCACAGTTCTATATGAAACATCAATGTGCTGCACAGTCTTGGATATAGAAGCAACTGCCAACTGAGCGCATACTATCAGCCCTCACTTATACTGCTTGCCTTGTGTGAGTTGAACAGGGGGATGCAGCTTTTTATCTAATAGAAATGAACCAGTGATGTGTGTGCTAGATAGTTACTGTAGAGTTGCTAATTTCTAATAGCAATAATAGCTATGTTTCTAATAACATAACAGTGCTTTAATGACGCAAACAAATAATCTCTCTGTGATATTTTTCTATACAGTAGCATAACAACGGTTCTAAAACTTGACGGGGATTAGTTTCGATATGTAAATATAATGCAGCCTTGCACTTGACCCTGTCCGTTGTTGTCGTAACCCCCAGGTGCAAAGAGCTGACCTACCGTAAGGACCTCCCTCAGATCTCCCTGATCTTCATCTTTGTAAACGAAGCCCTGTCTGTGATTCTGCGCTCAGTGCACTCCGCAGTCAACCACACGCCAGCGCACCTCCTGAAGGAGATCATTCTGGTGGATGACAACAGTGATGATGGTGAGAGAGCAGTCGTGGTATTCTTGAAGTGTCTGTATGGAAACGCCATAACTGATGTGCTAAAGAATGGAGGATAGGGAGATGATCATCTTGAGTGTCGTCTTTTTAAATGTCCTAATACATAGTTAAATGAACAATTATTTCTTAGTTTTCCTTTTTTCTAACTTTTGACGTGAACCTCATCCTTACATTAAAGAAATGTACCATTTTAGTTTGCATAAGCATTTAAAGTAAGTGCATGAGAACAAAAGTTTACTGGAAGTTTGTATTTGTTTTATGATAATAATATAAATAAACCAATGCATGTTGTACAATAATCCCACATAACATAATTATGTTCTGCAGATTCCCAAAGTAGCTTTTCTGGTTTAGCAACAACAGGCTGCTGTAAGGTCAGTCAGTCCCATGGCAAATCAGTCTGCATGTACTGTGTGTTCCAGACCAGCTGAAGGGACCCCTAGAGGAATACGTCAACAAGCGCTACCCCGGCCTGGTGAAAATTGTCCGCAACAAGAAAAGGGAAGGGCTGATCCGGGCCCGGATTGAAGGGTGGAAGGCTGCCACTGGGGAGGTCACAGGGTTTTTTGATGCCCATGTAGAGTTTACACCTTCATGGTAAGTAAAGGAATATCATAGGTAAAGTCTGTTCAGTCCCAACAGTTAGGATCCTCAGGCAAGCTAAAACCAGGTAAAGACAGATGTATTCGAGGGCCAGACTTGGTTTGTCTCGTGTTGTTTTTATCAGATACATTCACATGGAGTGAAGAGAGGGAAGTTTTTTTCACACATTTTCACTCTAAAAATATAAAAGCCTTTAAACCTTTAGTTAAATTAAGAACAATCTGTGACTCTGCTTTTATGAATGTTTAAGTGCAGTCCTCTTTTGTTCTTCCATTTTCTTGATAGGGCTGAACCAGTTCTGTTGAGAATTAAAGAGAATCGAAAACGCATCATACTTCCCTCCATCGATAACATCCAACAGGACACGTTTGAGCTGGTGCAGTATGAAAACTCTGGCCACGGCTACAACTGGGAACTGTGGTGCATGTACATCAGCCCCCCCAAGGAGTGGTGGGACGCGGGGGATGCTTCTGCACCAATCAGGTTGGTTCAACAATGCTTCATCCAGAATATATCAGATATTTAAAATGACTATTTATTTTTCATATTGAATGTTCCTGAAAGCAGAAAACTTTGCAGTGTTTTTTCCATTTTCTTTATGCTCTTTCTGTCTGCAATTTAGGCTTGGTCAGGCTTGAAAGTGCTAAGAACCGCTCTGAGCCAAGCATAAGATCAAACACCCCAAAGTCATGGTAGCATTAGGATTTGTGAAATGTTTTGTCCATGACTATGTTGGCCTTGGAATGGATAGGCTGTTTCTAAATAGCATATTCTTTGAATGAAATGTGAGCATACAGTATTATTATTATTATTATTATTATTATTATTATTATTATTATTTAGCAGACGCCTTTATCCAAGGCTGCTTACAGAGACTAGAGTGTGTGAGCAATGCATCAGCTGCAGAGTCACTCACAACAACGTCTCACCCGAAAGACGGAGCACAAGGAGGTTAAGTGACTTGCTCAGGGTCACCAAGTGAGTGAGCCGGGATTTGAACCGGGGACCTCCTGGTTACAAGCCTTTCTCTTTAACCTGCCTGTTGCACACTATCTTGACGTTTCAATTGCAGATGTTATTTTGGGGGAAGGAATCTGGCTGCTGTAAAATTGCCAATTTTGTTACTTCTGTGTGTCACTTGTTGGTTTTGAGTTTCTTCATGCTGACTGAGTTAATTTGCCACTGTCTTTATCCATGTAAACAAATCACATAAGAACTGGAAACCCTCCACTCAGGAATGAGACTAGAAATGAAGCAGCTGATTAGAAGCTTGCCTGACTTGTGCAAATAGTGGAGCATTCCAGCGGATAGGTTTCTTAATGAGCTGATCTCTGACCGGCAATCTGTCAGTCGAAGAGGCCGTCAGCTTTAGCCTTGCAGTATTTCAGAAATCACCTAAAGTCTTGCGGTACATTTGAAGTTCCTGGAGCAGTTACATATTTAAGAAACAGCTTGGGGTCTCATGCCTACAATATTGGAAGCAGATTGCTTCTGACATTGTGATCCGTAAGTTGTTTTCTTCTCACTTTACAAGCAGACACAGCGGGTATTGATTTTACAATAAGCAGTGCTGGGCAGTGAAGGTACACAAGTGCACAGCTATTCAGGTTCGCATTAGGCTTTGCAGAGCACCCCACTGCTGTATATCCTGTGGTTCCAATTGTTATTTCACAAACAAAAGGAAGGGACTTCTCACATATGAAATCCAATACTTTAATGAACTATCAAATAGGGTGAAATTAAAGTTTAAAATGATTTGCATGCAGTGCTGGACTGAATCTATTTCTAGGTGTTCTTAATGACGAGGAACAAATCCTTTAAATAACGAAGTACACTGTAACACTAACTAGTGCTATTTATATTTCAAATATGTAAAAAATGTGTCCTAATAATTTAAAGAAATTGTATTACTAACCTCCACACCATAGCTTGCTGTGTATGAAAGCATCTATCTGCATTAGGTTTTCAACTAGAATAATCTGTTCACCATAACAGGGGTAGTTTATACTTTGTAATATTCTCAAAGGACACAAGATAATTGCTTTTTTTTTTGAGGGGGGGGGCACAGTGCACGTAAGTCGTATACACTACAGTGCTGACCTGCAGTAAAAGACCCACCTTGGCATTTAGTCCTTTGTCTCTCTTGAGCAGTGACTGTCAAATGGGTAATAGGCTTTGAGATAGAATGAAGATGAAAGCCTTGTTTAACTTGTGGTGATGAACCCAGGCCTCCTGAGGAAAGTTTGCTACATTATGCCCATGTGCCACCTATCATTCAATTTATGTTCCAGTCCAATCCTAAATTAGGTCACTGGGCTTTAGCAGGTCAGTGAGCTCATTTAGAAGGTGGTTGGATTAAAGACCTGGACTGGGCATTGAGGGCAAGAGTTGTGCAACACTGATCTGATCTGGTTATTCCAGGAAACAGCAGACAGACATGCTGATGATAATAATAACAACGTTCTGTTTACCTGCTGTCTCTGTGTTTGTGTAGGACTCCAGCGATGATCGGTTGCTCCTTTGTCGTGAACAGGAAGTTCTTTGGAGAGATCGGTTTACTCGATCCGGGAATGGATGTATATGGTGCAGAGAACATAGAACTTGGAATCAGGGTTGGTCCCAGTTGTCTCTACTAACTCTTGATGGATCTGCTAAGAATACATTAACAATTTTAACTGAACTATTTTCATTTGGACAGGCTGTGACATGCTAATAGACATTATTTTAATCCAAGTCACTCCTTCAGTGCTGCACAGTTGTTATATTGCTGTTTGTTTCAAAATGACTACTTCACCCCAGAAGCATGAACTCAGAAACAGAATTGGGCTGAAAATTCGTCACATCATGGGCTCCATTCACAAAGCTGTAATCATTAGTTATTTCAAGAATGCTTTTATGAATAAAAAAGTGTTTTATATTACATTAATTACAATGTTCTAGTTGGGTGTTTAAGAAGCAAACAGTGTATTTTGGTAAATATCAAACACATTTGTTTTTGTCATCAGAACATCAGAAAAATACATTTTCTTAATTACTTTTAAAAAGTTTTCAGCAGGAAATGAAGTGGCTTTAAACAGTAGTCTTCAGTGCAGATCACTTTCTGAAGACTTTACACCGTGTAAGGTTCGATTGCTTCCTAAAAATAACCAGTCGGTCTCCTTCAGGTAGCTTCAATCAAAAGAGTTTTATTCAGGAACAAAGCAAATGAAATGGGCTGAAATGGTGAAATGGTCAAATGAAATGGTGATCTAACAGCACAGGCCTCAGGTGATGATGTTCTGAGCCCCGTTACCATAGTGACAGACATTAATATAATGGGCAGGTTACAGCCCACTATATATATATATATATATATATATATATATATATAACTCGGCCGGCACTTGCGGTCGTTTGCCCCTTTCAAAGTAGGCCCAGACACACAGACTTGAGGTTTTAAAACGCTTATGCGCTATTTTTTAATATGATTGGGTCAGAGCGTCTCATCACCTTGCAGTGATAGGATTATCACTTTCTGTTCAGGGCTATTACAATACATTTCTAGTATGACGCACAGTAGTAGAAATAAGAAGCTGATAATACATAATCCAATTTACCATATTTATAAAAAAAAAGAAAATATGCAGTTACAGAGACTCTCTTGCCTGGAGCACAAGCAGTCATATTAGTGGTCTCTGGAGAACTCAAGATGAATTCCACAGCGTGCCACCAAATGCGAAATGGCAGTCTGGATTTATGCCAGCCAGCCTTGAGTGTGGATTTGTAGAGATTCACCCACTTTGCCCTCACTCTTTGGATTAAATATTTAAAAAAAAAGACTTGGCAGGCAAAGCTGAAAACAAAATTTAAAATGTTTGAAAAGTAGCTGAGGACCTTACGAGGGGGTGTTTTTTCTTCTTCAAAAGAATAATCGAACCTGGATTATTTACTTAAGGAAAAATGTGTGTTGTTGTACTTTCTTCACAGAAAACAAACTGGAAACCTCAACAGTTTATTTCTTAAAGGACAGAGGCAGAATTAAGAGCAAGCTTAATTTTAAGCTGCAGTCGGGGAAGTTCTAATGTCATCATATTGCATTGATCTGCTGTTAAACACGCTCAAATAAAAGACGACGTTTGTATTTTTACCAGTAACTTTCGAATGCCATTCTGTGACGTCACCGACACAGGTGTTACACGAGATGTTGCCAGGCTCTCGACTGCAGACGGTTTGAAAGTTTGTCAGGATTTTTATTTTTTTTTTAATGAATTTTACAACCCCTTTTCAAATATTTCGACAGAAACTGCGTTAAATTAAATTTTGACAGTAGAAGAATTGCCCTCTGGAAAGGGGACCCGCTAAAGAAGATTAAAGGCATAATTTTTAAGGTTGGTCCCAAAGAAAAAAGCCACAATGAAGAATGAACAGCTCAGCATGGGGAGAACGCGACATGGTTTTAAATGCTAATAAATAGCAGTGCCTCAGGTAAGCAATATATTTTTTTGTTGCTGGCAGCCTTAGACTTTTTATTGATAACTGGAGACCTCAGATGCGCAAATATTAGAGTGTCTCATTTACATTTAGAATTTGATAATAGATTTATCTTTATCCAAGCCTGTAATTCATGCAAATTTCTCTTTGGACGAATTACGTTTTTTGGAGAGTGAAATTCAGCGCTTGTTATATGACGGGGTTGTTGAAAAGACACATCTGTCACACGAGGAAGCTGTTTCATTTTCTTGGTTCCAAAAAAGGATGGAAAGTTTCGACTGAAGTTCACAGTTAATCACTTCTGAATGTGAATATGACATCTGTTGATTTAAAGGAGGCCTATTATACTGTACCTGGAACACAGAACATAACTGAGATTCGTTCATAATGAGGTTAAATACCAATTTACCAGTTTGCCCAATGGGCTTATAAGTGCCCCCCATATCTTTAACCTCTAATGCCCGTTTTACGCTCCCTTGGTTACACCAATGCTGCTTACATAGATGACATTTTTTCTTCTAGGAGACACAATTAAGCAGTGTACTAATAATGTGCAGGACACTAAGGATCTCCTTGAGCAACTAGGAAAAGTCTATTTACTCCAAGTACTACTATTGTTTTTTTGGGGGGGGGGTACGATTAATTCTATGGGCATGTCAATTAGACATGATGGGTTAGACTGATTGTAAAACACTTCGTTTACTGCTTTTTTTCCATTAACACAGGAAATTGATGCCTGCATTGATTTTTTTAATACCTTTTCTTTTTTAATATTTCCATGTTCAACTCTCCACATGATGAGCTCCAACTACCTGTGAAGCGATAATTACAGTTTGATTTATAAGGTCAAACTTCAAGGTTTTCCTTCAGCGGACAGTGCAATCAGATCAATAAATCCGGCAGCAGGATGACACGCTCTTGAAAGCTGCACAGCTTGCATTGTGACCATGGGAAAAGTGCAGCATGATTTCTTTATTGGCAGTGACTCAAGAGTGCATAGATATAATTAGTCAGACGTGCTGCGCTAATAGAAGCTGCACAGGGAGTTGTTTTTTTTTTTTTTTTTTTTTTTTTTTTTTTTACAAGGAATAGGCAGTGATATGACACATTTTTAAGAAGTCTCTATAACATCTATTTTACTTTTGTTGATTGGATTTTTGCTATTTTTTGATTTTTCCAGGGAAATGTTAAGTATAATAACATTAAGCCAATTGCAGTCAAATTAGCACACACACATTTCTATTGTGTGGTCCAGTGGTTACTGTCCAGGGCTTGTAACCAGAAGGTCACCGGGTCAAATCCCACCTCTGTCACTGACTGACTCGCTGTGTGTGACCCTGAGCAAGTCACTTAACCTCCCTGTGCTCTGTCTTGCGGATGAGATGTTAAATCAGTATTCTATTGTAAGTGACTCTGCATGTAATGCTCAGTTCACAACCTACCTCTGTAAAGTGCTTTGTGATGATGGTCCACTATGAAAGGTGCCATTATTATTATTATTAATATAGCCTAAGGTGTCCATTAATAATAATGCTTTTTAATCTCCTTTCCTTCTTTTGAAAGCATAAAAAAACTACTGGAAGTAACAACTAATGATTAAATGGTGTTTAACAGAAATTATGAAAAAACATAGCGACAAAAGCCTGGATCAATACCAGAAAAGCTTCCCATAGTACTGCTGCAGCACCTGTATCGTCAGATATCACACGCTTTCGTTTACTGCGTCTAACCTTCTCTCTTTGTCTTGTAATTGCCTTTGTGACGCCCTTTCATTACGCTAATTTTTATGTCAGAAAAATTTACCCCATCAGTGATTTACCCCATTTACCCCATTACAACTCGTACAGCAGTTCCGTGTATAATTGGGAATCTCTCCCTGCTGTTCACTTTCACTGGGATTCAATTGGGATTATCCTGCAATGACAAACACTCCCTTTCACTGCACAACACCACAGGTCAATTCGGTTAAAGTCAGACTCGCATAAACAGACTTTTTTTTTTTTTTTTTTTTTTTTTACAATTTCGCACTTATCACATAACATCTATGACAAGGACGGGTCGAGTGTACTTCCAGGTGATGTTTCCGTCGCTAGGGTATACACCACTCTATCATGAAATGGATCCACTCAAAATGTTGTCTCGTACAGTGGATGTAGTCATCAGCTAAATACGAATATAGTGACTTGCAGAGGGAGTTTTGCTGTACCAGCATGTTTTCGTTCTCTTATCTTTCCAGGTCTGGCTGTGTGGCGGAAGCATGGAGGTGCTTCCTTGCTCCCGAGTTGCTCATATTGAGCGGAGGAAGAAGCCGTACCACAACAACATCGGGTACTTTGCACTGAGGAACTCTCTGCGAGTCGCCGAGGTCTGGATGGACGACTACAAATCTCATGTTTACATGGCATGGAACATTCCAATGCAGGTAAGCCCCGTTAAATGGATACGCCAATTGTAAATTATTATCCCATATAAGACCATCATTTAAAAACGCTTACCTGCAATTGAAATGGACTGATTTGTAAGGATATTGTCAGCATTATCCAGGTTGTGACGTGCGAATACCACACATGCATATTAAAGGTTAGTGTGATTTACCACAGTAGGTGTGCCTTCCTTGTTAGCTTTTATTATACGTCTCTGTGACATTCATTTTGAACAACCAGAAGCAGAGGGGACCAATATTCATGTTGCACCTGGACAAGGTAGAATTGAAGGTAAAAAGGAACGAAAGCACTAGAGTGGCTACTGATTAATACTGTACGTATTTGTAGGTATGGCCTTTTCATTGTGTAAAGGTATTTTAGTATGATGCACATATGTCCATACCTTACAGATGTGTTCTGCATTACACTTTGATTCATAGTGTAATGGATTTTATAATCCTGTTATTTCTGCTTCAGGACCATGGCATCGACATTGGCGATATCTCACAGAGAGTAGCTCTAAGAAAAAGCATGAACTGTAAAAGTTTCCAGTGGTACCTGGACAATGTGTACCCAGAGATGAGAACCTACAACACCACCCTCTTCTATGGGGAAGTAAGTAACACTGTGTTCAGCATGTACTGTAGCCCAGCTGTTTGAATACACGTCCCAAACCACTCCATCTTGGATCATTGTCATTTCAGTCTATTCAGCCTGTCCAAATATTGCCATACATATTTCTAATGGACTCATTTCAGTGAGTGGGTGCAGTCTGCGCCATGCTTTTCACAGCTGTAATTATTGCCTTTCCCATGTTCATCCTATATATGAAACACTCAATGTGAATTGAATACTAGATGTTGCATTAATGAATTCTAGTTAAACAGCAAAATACAGCACAATACAGTATAGTTAATTACACACCAGGTCATGCTGACCTTATGATTCAGCACCTCTGTTTAGTGTAAATTTTCATGCACATTAATATTTTAATGTTATACATTTTGTGCAATTTTTTTTTCAGCTGCGCAATAGTAAAGCCAGCCACCTGTGCATTGATCAGGGAGAGAAAGAGAACCACACAGCTATTCTCTACCCTTGTCACGGAGGGGATCCACAGGTAAGCACACTCCTTGTATCACAGACCCAGCTGGATCTTAGGGTGCTTGGAAAATAACAATGAACCACATATATCCACTCATATAAGACCTTAGTCCCCAGAACAAGGTCACTTTGCCTAATAAGGTCTTTGCCACAATCTTTCTAGATAGGTGGTAATTCTTAAATTACTGTACTAGACCCATTTAGGCATTTGTGCTAGCATTCTGCAAGAAGGTTTTAGGTTTGGCAAAACGATCAGTAACTTTACTCTCCGTTCACGGTTCACGTTCTTTTGTTTTTTGCATTTACATTTTTTAATGCCACTTTCATGTTCAACATTTAAAACGTCATCCTTAGTGCCGTCTTCACTTCAACTCCAGACACTTTGATCTGTGTAATTGGGATTTCAAACTCTGAGGCACTCATTACAACATTGCTGCAATGTGAGAGACAAATATTTAAATCGTTTGAACCAAGCATAACATAGGAGCGAAAACCCAAAATTACCAAATTAACAATCAATTGACTCTCGTTATGGAATAAGTATCAATTAGGAAGAAATGTTTTAAGTGGCATAAACAACTCTGAGTTGAATCAGTATTTTGACTGATTCAACAGTTAACATTGTTTATCCCGTATTAATATTCATGGAGAAAAGAAATGTTTTGGCAGCATAGCAAACTACCTACAGATTATTTTTGCAAAGTACATTTTTGCAAAAAGGATTAAATGTGTAGGAGAAGGCATGGCTCCACATCTGATTCTGTTTTAAAGACTCAAAAATTAATGAAATGTGTAATTAAGTCCAGTTAGGATTGCCCTCTAAAATATTACAATCTTTAGTAAATAAAAAATATTAAATTCAGCTCTCACATGGGTTCGTGTGCAACTGCAAGATTATGATCTTGAAAGATTAAATGAAAATTATTTGTATGAGCACTTAAATCTTTTTTAAAAATAAAGCTGGGCCTCCAAATTCAGTTTATTCCCCCCCCCCAGTAGTCAACTGAATCTTAGATTTGTCTTATCAATCACACAGCTTGCTGCATCTCTCAGCCTGTTATCATGACAATTATAACAAATGCTTCTCTGCAATAATACAATAGGAATAATTTCATCACAGCATGGCCCGCACCCAGCTCCCATTCGTCAAAACAAAGGATGATTTACAAAATGATGCATTTGAAATGTTGTAAATAGCATGTACTAAAGCTAAAGGGCAATGCATTTGATTTGTTTTTTAAATGTGCTGATCAATACCGGCTCTGAAACACATTAAAAGACTTGCATTCTGTACTAATGTCCCCTCTCATCTAACAGACGCAACGCCAGGCTCAGATCGCCTCTGACCTGGGAAAACACAACCAGCACATCAGACCATTTCAGACCCTAGCCAAGCACTGAACCTGAATTGTACTTGTAAGGATTAGAAACTTAGCAAACCACACTGCAGGAATCCGTAGAAGAAACTTAGAATAATAGCTCATTTTAAACCGCACCTGAAAAGAATCTTACCAGCCTACATATCCACCATACAGAGTTTGTCGTTCACTTTGAAGTATTGCTGTATTAACTGCACAGGGTATTGTCTATTTCAGCTTGCAAGATACACAAAAGAAGGATTCCTGTACCTGGGCTCATTGGGAAGTACAAAACTGTCTGAAGAGACACGATGCCTTGTCGATGATAACAACAGCAGTTTCCCACAGCATCTGAATTGTGAGGAGATCGCCAATGTCCGCCAGAAGTCCTGGCATTTTTCCCAGGTGAGTGACAGTTGCCATCTCAAAAGGTCAACAAGGGAGGTTAAGAGTAAAGGTAAACATTAAAAAGTGATTGACTGCAAACCTAATAGGATACTCTTGTTTTGTTTTTTTTTGTTTTTTTCAGAATGATTCGATTGTTAATGTGGACACTGGGCGATGTTTGGAGGTAATTCCCTCGAAAGGCGGATTTGATTTTGAGCTTCTTCTGCAGAACTGCACAGGTCAAAAGTGGAACATCAAACAAGGCAATAGTTTCTCGACAACATCGGTATCAGTTCCCAATTCCAATTCCAACTCCATTTTAATCAATTCCAACATTCGCTGATCAAAATTGCAATTAGCAGTATTCTGTTAAAATGGCTTTTCACAGTGGTTAGAAATCACTTCAATTGAAGTCACTATTAGTCAATTAAATTGGCTTCACATGAAAGCAGTTGAACAATGACAACAATTACTATGTCTCTAAAATATCAATTCCAAATTCCTTCAAAAGAATGGGGAATTGATTTAAAACAGGAATTGACCCCCTGGTAATACGTGTGAGCACGGGGACACCAGACTGTGTTTTTTTGGGTTCATTTTTTCTTGTAATTGGAAGAATTTAAGAGTAATATTTATGCAAAGTATAAAACGCAGAATCAGAAAGTGGGCATTTTATATGTAGGGATACTTTTATAGGTTGTGTTTATGGACTGGGATGTGAAGGCAATTGTACTTTGATTAATGTGTGACTTGAAAAACGGCAACAAAATGTCATCTTTATACTTGAAGCTAACAATTCCACCCTCGGATTATATGATAGTTATTTTTTTTTTTTTTTTTTTTTTTTGTAAACCAGAAAACAGGATTGTGTCATTTGGTCTCTTGGGGGATACATGTCAAAAATACATGGCTTGTGCTACCAAATTGTTGGGTTTTTATTTTGCACACGGAACACTGTGTCCTATATTCCACTAAAGTGTCACGCTAACAACATAGCATTAACAGTCTGTTTGTGTGATTAACTTTGTGAGGTGTAGTGTGTAAAGAGAGACAGACAAGCTGACATTTATAGATCTGAACAGTCAAGATGCAGGGATGGAAACAAGACTCCTATTGCATAGCAGTCAAAACATGCAGTGGTGCAAAAGCAAGAAATTCAAAACCAGCCATACAAAAAAGATAGCTAACTGACACACATTACTGAAAAAAAAAACATTACTTTTTATTTCATAAATGCTGGCAATTTTTATACAGAGTGTAATATTTACAATTTACGACCGTTAAAGTACTTATTATATAAAGAATATATATAATATATATATATATATATATATATTATATATATTATATATATATAATAATATATATATATAGATATATATAGATAAACTCTTATATTAAAAGTCGATTTTCAGCTCTATTACCTACATATTTAATAAACTGCATGCCAAATATTTTATATATATATGTGTGTGTGTGTGAATATATATGTGTGTATATTTATATATATATATATATATTTATATATATATATATTGACTATGTACATATGTGTATACATTAGTTTCTCATTCAACCACCATGCTGTTGAAGTTTTTAGTCAGACTGCTTAGTTTTCTGTTAATCTGTTTCCTCTGGCAAAGCCGGGGTAGATACCTGTTGGACAAGTTTATACAGTTCTATCAACATTTTCAGCAACAGCATAGTAATTGCTGTTATTAAAACTCAAAAGCATCATGGAGAGGTCATGCTGTACTGTACAGACTGGTATTTTGACATTGTGAAAACAGTAACTCTGATGCCTGTTGGACATGC
>NC_054574.1:925922-950922 GCF_017654505.1 Polyodon spathula | reverse complement strand
CTGACACAAAGTACAGGAAAAAAAGAGAGAGAAAACAACCAAAAGGATGAATCTCTGTCGTTCCTGTGGTTGAACTTGAACAATCCCGAGGAATCTGTCTTTCATGTTCCGAGTCATTTCTGTTTTTATCCCAGTTGATTTCTGTTCACATTTCTCTCATTTGTTACGCACGGTCCACTTCATTTGTTAGAAACAGCACAACTGTTTACAGCATCTATCGTGAGCAGCCTGGAAACAGCAGGCACCCTACTGTATTACAATCACTGGCTACTTTATTAGGGTATGGGTCCTTTAATTCCCATGTTGCTGATCAAGTCACGCAAACAATGAGATACGTCAGACAGTTTTCTCAACAAAAAAAAAAGAAAATAATATTATTCATATGAAGGATACTGATTGGCCCACGTGGGTTCTGTCTGCGTTGATGTCTGGTTAATCAAATGTCTGATTAATCGGATGTCATGCACAATTAAAAGGCGTCCAGGTGCTTATGCATTCAAAATATAGCCTTTAGTGGACCAAGGTTGCTCCTTTCGTTCACTCACATCTTCTACTAATTTCTCTTTCATCGTCAGCTTTGTTTTTTCATATGTATTTCCGTTCGGCAGTATATTTAGAAAATACTTTCCTGCTTGATTTGCAATGGAGTATTTCCTACGTTGTAAGTGTTTCCAGATGCATGGACATTTTCCATCTTCTGACTTGAATCAGACAATCTTCCCATCATTTCAATGATCTAAAAGAGTGACAGATGTAAAATAACCTCATCCTGTAACTCTTACCTGGTGTTTCCCCTGGATTGATTTATTTCATCCCTTACTGTCTAAGTATCACTAAAAGGCAATGGAATTTAGGGCAGCAGTAATTAAGACAAGCAGATCATTTAACTAGCCCCAACCCAATAGAAATTAGCCATTTAACTGAAGGCATGAAGCAGTACATTTGTCTAAAGCTTTACCCAATTCGGAGCGATACACCAATCAGTTTGTGATTCTTGCAACTACCGACACAAAACCTGTCTGTAATCTTCAAAACGTAGCGATTCAAAATAACTACCTACACCAACAGGGAATGCAGCCGTCTCAAGCATTTTGTTTTGAGATCTCTCTCAGTGACAGCTTAAGCCTGACATTCCCTGTTGGGATTGTCATTATGAAAAGAAAAAAGACTTTCTTGCCCTTTCGAGACAAAGGCCGATGCATTTTGAGCTCTGTTAATACGTCTCAACATGATAGACTAGCCTCTGCTGGCTCAATACAGGGCACGTCACCTTCACACAACTGCTGTTAGACCCGACTGCTCATGGGAATAAACCAATGTGTTGTAGCCCTTACTGTGACAATTAGCATAAGTGACAAATATATTTTAGATGCACAGGTTACCCCATTAATTATGCTTCATAACTGAAGACTTAATTTCATGTTAATTAAATGTATAATCATATTCAAGTCTCCGTAGTCATATTCAAACCAAGGACACATGGGTACAGTACACTGCACATGAACTTAAATGAATGAATACTCCCCTGTGTATGCAGTTTGCACACAACAGGATTACAACCATTTACCTTTTCCCATTTAACTGTCTTGGTACATCTCGAAGTTGTCGTCTCAGCCTCATAAATCAAAAGTAGCCAGCAGACACGTTATAAGTAGCATTCTGATTCAACTGCCACACGTACAGAAGTCAAAGCAAAAATATGTGGCTGCATTCTGAATAAATGACACGCAGTTTCAAATGAACTCTACAGACGGTAAAATATAATGACAGATACACCTCCAAGTAGGAATTGGATAGCAGTTACAGATTTTTTTTTTTTTTTAAATTACATTAAGAGCATTGGCTCTTCTATACAAAATACAAGTAGTAAATAAATAAATAAATAAACAAAAAGTACCATTCATTATAAAGATCTAAAGATCCTTGAAGAGTCATTGGCATAACATGAACAGTCACCCCACAGGTGACAGTGTTTGACACAAGTGTAAACAGACCCCAGGCTGCCTAACATAAAGATGGCAAATGAAATAATTTCTACTATGTACAGCGATTAGGAAATGTTATACAAAAAAACAAAAAAACTAAATGTGTATCTATAATAAAAATGTACAACTCCTTTAAGAAAAGCTGCTATATCATTGTAATGAGCTCTAAAAGATGATCATGCTTGTGTAGGGAAATCAGCACTGACTTGCGCACACAAAGTGTCTCTGAACAAGCTCACCACTGTGTTGAAGAGAATGCGCACATTAAAAGGACAGTGTCAGTGTCTGAAATGCCACTACCCCTTTGTACTAATAAACATCAGGCACTTTTTACAAGTGGTATTGACCACTTGCCTGCTCTTTAATCATTAGACCAGAACATACAGTATGTTAATCTAGGGTCTTAGGGCACTGAGAGATACTACCTGGTGTACTGGTTACTCAGAGCCAAGCTTAAAACTACATACCATGGAGACATGAATACATCTTGATGCAATTCTCATAACACAAAGCAAAGTATGATCAACTCCATTAATCTGTAAGCTTTGACTGCCATAAGCATAATGCAGGCCAAGCCCCCTTTAATAAGGAATGAAAATAGGACTGTAATTGGAATTCAATAATTTCTAATCTCCATTCCGGCAGATGTTGGACTACATCCAAAATAATTTTTAAAAAAATGTAAAAAGTCATGCATTAATAGATATCTTTAATTACAGTCTGGGGTCTCACTGGAGCTTCTTCCCAGTTGATATTGGAAATCATAACCATTAAACCCCTACCAAGAATAATCCAATAGGAGGATGCACTGTCAATACTCATTCTCCTAGATTTACATATCTGAAATTAGAATCAGCTCACAGCAGTCGTCGCATTGTCCCCAGGCACATTTCAGAAGCTCATGTTTAAGACACTGTGCAAGTCTCTAGACCTACAGCTGTTAAAATGCTTTGCAGATACATGGACTTGCTAAAGTATTTTGGTTTGGTTTCATCTCCTAGGCTTACTGGAGGTAAAGAACAGAATCTGCTCCAAAAGCAAACTGAATGAAAACTATGCACACTGTGTGTTGAGATTGTGCTAGAATCCTCATGGATCCAGCTCCACGTTCTCTCTGCTGATTGCACGATCAATGACGATGCATTGAAAATGAACAGTTACAGGTGCACACTCTACATTGTGTGGCTATGTATATTAGACATTATCACTGAAGCAAGAATATGGCACACTTGTGCATCCCCCACAAAAGGAGAGGCGTGACCGTGAACACAAACATACAAGCAAATTTTAAAATAACAGAGACAACCAGTTCCCAAGAAACATCCTTCATGAACCCAGCTGATGAATAATCATTTCCCATCACTTAGATTCTTCATAAATATGCATTCCTAATGGTTTGAATGACAGAGTTAAAGAACTCTGGGGGGAAAGGGAGCTCTGTGTGTGTCCAGTATTAGCATTCTGTTTCAGAGGTAGATGCATAATGAGGAGGCTGGTAGAAGGCAGAGACGTGTAAGTCTCACATGCACCTGTATTCAGTGTCAAGTGGTGTTTCTATGTAATTTAATGGAATACTAAGAGGTAGTCAAGGTGACTTGTATGTTATGTAAGCTACAGCTATTGCCAAATGTTTTGCATCATGCTATAGAATTAACTGATTTTGCTTCATAAAGTCGAATGAAACCTGCAGAACAATGTTACGTTAACATATTGATTTACACACCGCTTTGTAGTTTATCTTATAATTCATGAAAAACTGAAAAATGCGACATTTCAAAATCTAACATGAAACGCTACTGTGCTACTATTATGGCTTGCGGTAGACTTTTGCGGTCATCATTTTGTAGTTTCTTTGATTACATGATGTTAAATAAAAGATCTAAACAATATTCATGTAGTTTTTAATTTTTTAATTATGTCTCAATCTTAAAATTCTAGGTGATGCAAAACTTTTGGCCATAGCTGTATGATATGCCAGGTGACCGCAGGATAGAAAAGGCAGAAGAGTGTTAGCTTGGAGATGTTTCGGTAAATGATGTGTACGGAATTAGAAAAAAGAGTCAAGTAAAGCACGAGTAGGGGGAGAGAGTTACTAATACAAACCCTTTGTCTCACTTGGTACCCTGTTTTAGTCATGCCATATAAAGTCTTTCAAGGCAGTGCTTGATTTGCATTCAAAACAGCCACTGCAAAGATGCAAGGATTCGTAGTTCAAAAGTTACAGCGCCCCGTAATCACCAATGTAGTGCACGTATACCACAACCTTCTAAAGTACTCACAAGATGGGCGTTGTTTATGTTCCGGTTTGTTTACAAGAGTTTTATCTACAGGGACATTGCTCATTCATAATAACATCATAATGCACCTGCTCTGTTCTTTACTTCGCATTTTCATGAGACAGCGTTGGGCAAATACTCTTTGTTTTTCCTCTGACTGAAAGTAAACGTGTTTCTTTTAAGGGAATGGTATGTAAACCCTTCTGGAGCTTAATGAACGGTAAGTGAATCTGAAAACTTGTCTATTAAGCAAGAGGTACTGAGTCGTGCACAGTCCTACCCTGAATCATAAACAATTCAACAATGTCACTGCAGCTTTCTCTGACAGCACCTTGCATGGTATCTATTATAGAGCACATTGGGGGAAAGGGTCCTTGGATTTTGCATAATCATCAAGGTACAAAGCACTCACTCCAATATCAGAAGTTGCTCATCGCTCACAAGTTTAATTACAGGTTACACACGTACTTGGACAGCTGGTTCCCATGGAACTACAGGTGTCATTTACAATGCCCCTAAAACATTTACTTGTTATTCTTTTCATTGAAATGTATTTATTTGGATTAAATGGGGTTACGCTTTAATGTTTAAAGAGTAATTGCACACAAGCTTGTATTCGTAGTAAAACAACCAGATCGTTCCACAATAGAGACAAGCTCACCCATTATCACTGCAGTAAACCCCTTCATTTACCTGACCCAATATTGAATTTCTTACAGTTTGCTTGAATGATATGTTCTCGCCTGCAGGTTCAACCATTCTGACCTCTAGTTTAGACCAAGCGCTAATTGATTAGCTACTGGGCAACCAACACAGCCATAAACTGATCGTTTGTCTCATGCCAAGCCTTTTTCTTTTTCCCAGCATGATATCTGGCTGTGTGAGTTCACCTCCTGGCTGCTTTTCCTTCTCTGGCATCTCATTTTAAATGGATAGCTAGAGAGTATTTCAGGAATGATAGCATTGTTGTTGGGTTTTATGTATTTATTTTATTTTTCGGAGCTCTTGGGTAGACGTGTCACTCAAATCCGGCAGCCACAGTGTAATTGAATCTTCTGTTTCGTTGTGTCAGCATTGCGCCGTTTCACACAATATTTACACATCCTCTTAACCTGCTCTGTCTGACTAAACTGAGCTAAAACACAGCCAAAAGAATGCCACTTTAGCTAATCAAGAAGGAGAGGAAACAGGAGGCTATTTACACAGAAAGGAAACATACTGCAAACCTGTTTATACCCTCTTTTGAAGACACTCAACTAGAATTTAGTTAATGCATTATTAATGCAGTATCGTCATGTCAGCCACATAGTCCCTGATTTATAAAACTTTACCGGGGCTTTAAGCAACTTGCTAAATGTTTCATTTAATATTTCATCAAATATTTTATTGACGTTTTCAAATTATTTTGAAGTTGAGAAGTTGCTGTGTGAAATGTTCTTAGTGATAATGCTAATCATTTACTCATGGAACAGACAACAATTCATTGCAATTACAGTCTAATATTGCTCTAGTTGCACTGCAGAATGTAACGGATCTAAAAATCTGAAACACCTTGATCCTTCACATCACCAGACAACCAAAATCATCACCCAGAACAATTATGGAAAGATAAAAGGATTAATTTCCGCTGTGATGACAGTAAATGATCCAGCCCCTGGCGTTTTAACTAGGATAAGATTGCATTAAGCAGGTATCACCTTAACAGCATTAGGGTGTATCAAAAGAGACATAGAACTCTAGAATTCTTCATTCTTGTAAACAGCAAACACTACGCTGAGCCCTATTACAGACAGTCCTCCCTCACAAACCAATTCAAGAACCCTTTCGTGCCATTAAATGTCTTCTTGCCTGGAGCCCCCAGGCTTCCTTTTGAATGGAATTTGTAGTGCAATATTAAATGAAACATATATTTCAGCCAAACAGCACATTTTCACTCATGCAGTCAGTCTTAATCCAAGATGTACTTGTTAAGAAAAAATCACATCAAACCAGATGAGCCAAGTACTTTTTACTTTCTTCACTCTGTGAATAATGAAAGCAACCTTTGTTTCATTGCGATTAATGCCTGTGGCTTAAATACCCAAGATAAACTGGAGTAATAGCTAGATTAATGCCAAATCATTCAAACCAGTCTGCAGTGAGATCTCACAAATAAAGGATGGATGCATTACCTACTGTACAGGACTGAAAGATCCATTCAGCACCATGTACAACACAGTACACATAAATATTAACATATTCGCACTGGTCTAGCAAAACAAAAACACCTGGAAACCAAGCATTGTTGTAACCCCAAGCTCTTTGGATGGCATCCAGTTCAAACTTGTGCTCATCATTCAATAAACATTTATCTTGTCATGTCACCAAGAAATAGCATTGAAATGCATGAAGGGTGTGAACAAAGCCAACACTGTAACAATAACAATGATCACTATGGCCTAGCCTAGAGGGTATACACGTAAAAATGCAAGACATGCAGACAGACAGACAGACAGACAGACAGGGTGCCTCAATATACCTTAACTTGTGCTAAAGAATATCCGTTTCAAAGTTTAATACAGTTAGATATATGCAAAAGTCTAAAATGACTGAAAGACAGCTGGATGAACAGATACACAGATTCCATATGAATCATATTATGATACACTACAGTGTATCCTGAAGAAGTTTCCTAAGGAAGTTTCTCTAAAGTGTGACACCTGTATGTGTAAGTCCACCTCTGCGGCAGAATAACAACGCCTAAAGCATAAAACAAACAGCTTAACGAAGAGCACAGGAGCAGCCAATACACTGCGTGATGTGCAGCACCATCAGCTGTATAAATGATAGAATTTGAGAGTGAAGGGCAGTGGAAATTGAAAAATCATAAAAGAAGCTACAAAATGAAGTTTGTTTTTCGACTGGCATACTTTTCTGTAGATATTAATAAACTGGACAGCTTCCTCCGTTTCCCTGGCTATCGTCAAATGTCAGAGAAACATGCAGCTGTTATTTTTGTGGCCTGTCTTTGATTTGAAAGGGGAACACATGCTGCCAACAGTCCCAGACTGTGCATGTGCAAAATCCAAATTTTGTGAACTAAATCACGTTTTTAGTTCACAATAAAAACTGAATTTATTGACACTTTTTCCACACACGTGAATTTCCCCAGCATGGTTATGTTTAATATTTCACTGTGCATGTAGAATAAAAATAAAGCTACTAATTGATGCTAATTTGCTTCTTCATCTTACTCAAATTACTGCAAAATACTTCAGCTGAGATGCTGTGGTACATCAGTGCTCTGGAGTCAGGACAGTCATCTTCAATTGCCAAATCCGTTGTGCTTCCTGCAATTGCAATCTGTGTAATTTACTGAGCACACACGGGTCTGGTCAATACTTCAGTTTTCTTTTAATTAATTCTTTTTGGTTTAATATTTTAGACTGCATAATAGGCCCCTGAAGGTTTCATGAATAAAGAATGGGTTGTGACTTATCATATTCATCATTGAAGGAATGATTGAATACCCAAGCAAGACTGCCTTGTTATTTTGCATAACCAGAAAGCTTAACCCAAAGCCTTCCGTTATTCAATGCCAGTAACTAGTAATACACTGGTAACCCAGTAACTAGTAATACACTAGTAACCCAGTAACTAGTAATACACTAGTAACCCAGTAACTAGTAATACACTGGTATGACTTCAGCTCCTTACTAAGACATGACAGGTGGAATTAAACTTATAAATGGCACAGTCTTTAGAGATCTGGTGACCACGGACCAGCTGATCCAGTGCTCAGCATTGACTACTAAGAAACAGATTTTCACAGCCTGCCATAATAAATGTATGTACGGCTCCACATTGTGGACAAAGAAATTAAAGTCCCCCGTTATAAGTTGATATGAACAGTTCAAGCTGTTCTGTAATGCTCAAAAATCAAGTGTTTAAGATTTTGCACATAGTTGTTTTTCTGCCTTTCGCGAATTAAGACACATCTCTCACTTCTATCGTACTGGACTGTCATTAGGAAACTTCAACCAGCCCACAGTCCTACCTGGGGACCAGTAGAGATCATCATGGAGGGCTGTTTTATTTAAATATTATTCAAGCACGTTATATAAAAAATTGTCCCTCCAAACCTCAGCTTGAGTAGTTTAAGAAGCAGATGTTTTTCTTTTGCTTGCTTCAGCACCTAGGGATTTTCAAACTTGCTTGTTCAAATAATTATATACATGTCAGGGACTGGATGCATTCTGTGCATTCTCGACAAGCTTCTTCTCGCCTTGGGCCCTCCAACTTTCCATTGTTATTCTTCATTTTGCATCTCAATGTAGCTGCTTCTGTTTTGAAGGTTTCTTTATCCTATTAAAGAACTCACTTTTCATCTGTTATTACATTACCTCAGATAAATGTTTTTAAAAGATGTTTGGAATCTATATTTGTTTTAGAATCACACTGTTTCACAATAATGACTTGAATTCCAATACACTGATTGGCCTCATCTTTATCAACAGGTAGAAACCTTTGTCGTAAAATGTTGCATTTTCAAACCATTTATTAAAAGCAGCTGCAACATTCATGCGCTAATTACAATTACAAAATTAAAACCGGCATCCTAAAGTCAAGCATGAAATGCCAGCCCTGAAAACAACAGGTTTTATTTTTACTAATGTCATGCACTCTTATTAATCTGCACATTATTGAAGGAAATAACAGTACTGGCTGCAGTTAGCAATAATGCAGGAAAGCTCCTTACTGTACTTAACACAAGGAATCTCCACTCCTCCAATACCATATTGCATGGTGGTAACAATTGTATGGATAGGACTGTGAAATGAAACACTAATGTCAGAATCAAGGTCATGCTGTGACACATAAGAGTTAATCATAGAAACATCTACTATATGCATTCTGCAATATATAAATGGTGCATCTCCCTGTTGCAAGATTTCAGTCAAAATGGGCAAGACAGATTATCTGACTGACGTAGATAGAGGGCTAATAATAGCTAATATAATAGCTTCAGTTTCCAATACTGTATAAACTTATGATGTTTTATGAGGAAAAGGTTCAAAAGCAATGTGCCAATCTGGAGAACAGACCTTACTGCAGGTAGTATGGAAAGTGTTCCTAACTTACCATTCCCTTGAAAACAATATGGTTTGCTGTTTATAATAAAAAATATTTTAAATAATATGCGTATGGAAAGCTAACTTCAGTCACTGCTTTATTAAATCTAATGTGTTTTGTTTTTTGTTGTTATGTTTGAATTGAATAATCCATTCAAAAGTTACTTTTTGAAAGTTAATGTGAGAATATGTTTAGGTAATAACCATATGCCGAGCTGCAGTTAACCTTCAAGGAAAGAAAAAGACATCAAGCCTACAGACGGTGATTGTAATGATTGATGTAGCCGACAAGCGAAAATAATCAAATTCTGAAATCTCATTTTCTCACTGCATTTAAGTAAATACTTTAGTTTGTCATTATAAACATAATGAACTGCAAGACCTCTGCTGGGTACACTACAGCAATCCATATGCTCAAATACCTTGACAGATGAACCCACAAAAATGAAAACAACAATGTAATTCAATAACAATTCACTCCCTTCATTCACTTTCCCCTCACTTTCCCTTAAAGCTTAAACAGCAACCTGGTACAGATCTGCAACACCACAATTATCTTAACTAATGTATTCTTGGTGTTTAGAATCACTTTGTGTACCATTTCCTATTCAGTCATCTTGTATTCTCCAAACCTTGCCACTGTCATGCTACCCCATGGGCTACCTATCTCTACTCGCATACAATTCAAGACTCTTGTTCTTGCCTACTGCTCTCTTCACCACACCACCCTTTTCCTAACCTCCAATCCCTCGTTTCTCCCTACACCCCCTCTCACCCTCGCCACTCCTCCACTACTGGCCGGCTGGTCATGCCTTCCCTCCACTCTCCATCATCCCGTGTCCGCTCCTTCTCTTCCCTAGCCCCTCAGTGATGGAACCAGCTACCGGAGGACTTCAGGACTGCTCCGTCTCTCATAGCCTTCTGCCGCCTCCTCAAGACCCCCCTGTTTAGACTGCACTTGCAGATCTCTTGATCTACCCCTCCTGCACTAGACTTGCCTGACCTTAGCATCACATCACTGGATCCTCAGCTAATGCACTATCCTTGCACTATTACACTGCTAGTTCATACTTTATTTTGCAGTATCATTTGCACTTACTATAAACTATACTGTATTTAAATATTAATCTTGCACTGTAACCCTGTACTGTCCATGTAAGTCGCCTGGATAACAGCGTCTGCCAAATAAATTAATAATAATAATAATAATAAATAGTTTGGTTATTATGTGAGTTCTGGCTCGACTACACCACTGATGTCTATAGAAAATAGAGCTGGAACAGCGTTCCTGCTCGACTACACCACTGAACAGGAGATACATCTCCATTTAGCTCTGTCCCAGACAGGACCTATTGCCTTCAAGGATGTCCCCTTCTTTCACAGTGCATACCCTGGCAGGCAGTCTGTACATGCGGACGGGGGGGGGGGGGGGGGGGGGGGGGGATATATAGCTATATTGCTAGTTGTTACTTTCTGTTGCTTTCTGTCGGTAGACTTCCTATAATCTAATGCAGCAAAGGGAGTATAAATAGATCAATGCCTGCTTATTTAAACATATAATTATGATGTGGAATATGCTCTGCTAGAAAAACAGCAATTTAAGATTTTCCTTTTAATGTAGCAGGAGTTTATAGAGATTACCTGACAGATGGCCAGCAAGAATTTGTTATTGCATATACATACATCCAACTGTGATCTATAAACCTGCCACTTTAAATAAATTATTAATAACAGGGATATCTGTCATAGGCTTCTGAAACTCAATCTGTATTTCTTTATACAGCTAGATAATTTGGGCTTTTATTTGTAAGTGAAGAAGACAGTAGATGCCTTGTAGAAATAATGTGGACCATGAACCGTCTTGACAGAAACCATCCGCAGGATAGCAAGGGGCCAAACTGGTCTGTCTCTCCCAATTGGAGTTGCTGAAGAGCTTGCCTAATTCTAAAGATAGGATCCCACTGCACATTGTTAAACTGCGTCCTTTAAGATCAGACAGCTTGAGACTTCAGGTGCATGATGATATTCTAAATGATCTAAATTATCAGAGATCAGAAAGAGAAAGCATCATTTTTCGCAGTCTTTGAATCTAGTTCAAGAGCTGAGCTGGAGACTTTTAGACACGCAGTCTCACTTTAGTAAGTCTTTTAAGCTCTCAATCGACACCAACAAATGGCAATAACGAGTTTAAGCTTCTTACCTGCCAGAATATGCTGTCTATCGTTTTCCCGAGGAACCCTTCCCTCGTTTCGGAAGACAAAAGTTTTGGGCCCAGTATTGTCATAAATTCATCAAAGTCCACATGGCCATCTCCTAGAAACGAGAAGAGCAAGTTTTTGATCTTCAAACAACTGTTTCATTCATTTTATCAGTGCCGTCAAGACCTTACAAGGATTGCAGGCAAGAATATACTGTACTACTCCGATAAGGTCATGCAGTGGTGACCACAGTGTATGCTTACCCATCCATACATGACATGCATTACAATTGGTTCTGCAATTGGATGTGATGGAAGTCTTGCTAAAGGTCTTGTCTCACGAGTGGTTCATCCATAACCTTAAAACTTTAAAAGTCAAGTTTGTATCTAATGAGTAGTAGAGAATAAGCCTAATGACATGTCTAGTTTGAGCACACTCTTGTGTATCTAGTGGCATGGTCAATGCAAGCAAAATGCGGAAAACAATACTGTAGAAAATGAAATTTATTGTTGGTGACCACAAGAAAGCTTCCAGTCAGACAGCACTGACTAGAATGAGTTCTAACTCAACATTGCCATGACCAACTATACCCAGGCACGCGAGGCATCAAAATGAACAAGACAGCCAGAGGCTGGAGACATACCACATGAAAACAGAAAGCAGGAAGCCATCCTGGTGCTGAATTGCTCCAGGATTTTATCAATGCAAATGTATGTGTTTGCAATCACAGCCATCTCCTGCAACGTTGTAACGAAAACCGCTGCCCATGCAAGATGACTGTATCTTACTAATTAGACTTCAGTCTACTCTGAAAGTGACCCTTTAAATCAGGCACGACTGCAAAGCTAAATGACTTTGATTTGACAGTGTAATGGAGTGCTCATTCTCAATGCAATGACAACTAAAATGGAGGAATGCTCTTTTGCATTGTGGATCGATAGAAGAGACACACTTGGAATCAGGGATTCAGCAACTCATATAGAGCTGAGAGTGATGGACACTGTTGTTGAAGTTTCTCCAAGAGGATTCCTAAACTAACTGTTCTGTAAATTCACTCTGCTTAAAAACTAAAAAAAGTTTGCTATTGGATACAGCAATGAAGTGTGCCAAGGAGGCCATGGTTCAAATTGATTGTTATTTATTAATGTTTTTATCTGCTGAGCCAGTGAGTGGCTGCTCAAGAATACGAAATGACCATAGATAGAAAATCATGATAAAGAAGCTGAATTTACTATGTGTCATCACATTTAAAACTTAAATCAACTATACATCAAAGCCTGGACACAAAATGTCAGTAGCATCACTGGTCCTTGAGGCTGTATCTTATCACAGAGAGGAAGCTGATGAATGATAAGATATTCTTGACACCAAAAGATCCCAGACTGCTGGGATTTGATGTTCAAGCTACAAAAGATTCTTTCATGTCTTACATATAAAACCAAAAACTTTTTTTTTTTTACAAGTTTTATCCCTGAAACAGGGAGATCATAGAATTGATATTGGAATCTAAATATTGCCACCATTTCAACCATCAAACCCCACACTGTATTACTACAGTATTTCTATTATATCATACAATAACCAGACTCTGCTCTCCCATTTTTTTCTATAGCGGTCAGACGTTCTGTCATACTGGGTCAATGGGTTATATGTGTACTCACCGTCCATATCCAATCTCTGCATAATAATGGCCAGCTCCACCTCACTGGGCATGTGCCCCAGTGAGCGCATGGCCATGCCCAGCTCCTGCTTTGATATAAACCCATTGCCATCCCGATCCAGCACCCGGAATGCTTCCCGCATTTCTGCCAGGAGAAAGGAAGAGAATGGCTACCATTATCATTCCCGCAGTAAGCTCGTCCTTTGTCCAATCTATTTGGGATTATCTTTATTTGACTGAGCACAAGCTCAACAAAGCTATTTATTTTTCAAGCAGCAGTACTGTATATTGAACCTCTTAGCACAACACACAACTGTGGGATGATAAGATAAAAAAAAACTGAGGGCAGTGAACCAGCTGTTTGAATCTTTGCATTGGTGATTAAAACACAGCCATTACAGTAGACCTTGCAGCAACAAGGCAAGCTGACAGTACCCCAAAATATAATTGCATTGCAATAACTGGGTAACCACCCAGATTACAGATCCTAACTGGCCTTGTGAACAACATCTTGTTACCTGGTGTAATTGCATGATAACACAATGGCACAGGCCTTTTCCTTGTAATTAAACACGTATTACACTAGTAGTTACCATGCAAGAGCATAAACAACAAGCAGTTAAAAAGTTATCAGCACATTATTACATGACTGTGTATGGCTGGTAGTTTAAAGGGATACTGAACAATTTTGCTAACAAGCTAAGATATAACTATATTGTCTTTACTTCTATACACATAAACACTGAATCAAGTGTTGGCAGATAAAAACACATGAAACTAAATCATGTGGGCACATGTTTTGGATAATGTCTTTTTCAGTGTAATGGCGGGAATACTGTAGAGTTTAAGACAAATTGCACAGAGGAACTCTGCATGGTCAATATGCATGCCGTAAGCTATAACTGCTGCATGTCTTGTGCCAGCCGATATCCACATCGCATTCTATGCAATGCAGTCATTAAGGTTGAGGTTTGATCCTATTGGTTGAAAGTTCTGGCCAATAGAAGGTCTTTTCATTTGGCTGGGCACCATAGGACGAGAGCTGCAAATCAACTTAAATGTTTCATTCGTTAAATTAATTAAGAGTGAATATTCCTGCCTCATTGACGTTCTTATTGATCAGCTGCAAATCTTTAATTAATTTCAAAACTGGGTAGTTAAAGAAGAAAAAACACAAATGCAAATATGCACATCTGAATGCAGCAGCTGACAAAAGTCTGGAAGGTAATTAAAACAGGATCATTACTAAGTGACAGTGATGGGCTTTACTTTTTTTTTATATTTGCCAGAAGAATGCAGAAAATGTAAATCAGACATACTCTTTTTTTTAATTCTTATTTGGTCACACTTCAAATAAAGGTTTGTTCATGATCATTAAATATGGATAAGATAATGTATTTGTGCTCTGTTGTGACTGCACTTATATTGTACAGGCAATTTGCAAATTCTTCCTAAGAACATAAACTATGCATATTGCAGTTGATTTAAAAAAATAAATTTTATTATTGAACTTCTATGAAAATGTATCTTGCTTTATCTTTACTTCTAACTTTAAGCAGCCCTAACATTCATAAAAATAAATAAATGAAATCCAATCAAACTGTTGCCAAACTGTTCTGCTCAGTTCAGAGCAATCTAAACTGTAGAAATACAAACCAATTATATCTTTTAATTTTAATGACACGTTCTTCCCTTGAAAAGAAAAAAATTAAAACGAGTTATGTTTTGTATGCAAGACTGATAAAAAAAATAAATAAAATGATTTACTTACTCAAAGGTCAGTGCTTGACACTTTCAAGACATGTACAGAACAGGGAAGAACTGGAACAGAAAGACAAAGCATGATACCTAAGAAAATCTAACCCTATTAATCAAAGAAAAAATATATTCTACTATTGCCACCTGATTGTAAGGTTTTTAAAATGGTTTGCTATGTAAACTCAATACACGCTTTTACATGACTCCTCCTGATTTTGCAGAACGCTGATGCATTGATGAACACAGCTGAGCTATGGAAACACAGTCCCAGTAAGTCTAAGTAAGAAGGAGAGTTTATTTGATATGGAATGGCCAGTGGCAGGACTCCATTGCTCTATTGCGCTGGCTCAATCTTTTCTGTGGCATACCTGATAAATGCATTTCAGGAGCACTTCACAAACTATATTTACAAGGCTTTAACTATTTTCTTTAATGTCTGTTTCTTAATGAATATACAGTTTGATTTTCAGCAACAGCATGGCACAGTTTAATGAATATCCTCTAATGGTATTAAATCTATCAAAAAATAAATCCTTCTGTAAATCTCTCATTGGTTAAAGCTTTGTGAATATGGCCCTATGAGTCAGTAATTCAGATGATGTTTTGTATGAATATGATTTTCAATTTTAATTCTTATTGACTTGCAATACATAAACGTCTATTCATCACACCCCACAGTTTACGAATGAAACCCTTAATCAATCATCCATCATGATCTGGCAACTTTACAATGTGACCATCATTTTTTTTTTTTTACAGCTTTCAGACCCTGGTCCATTTTCATTAATTATCAATTAATCATTACAAAGCTTTAAGTTGGCATCTGTTATATTTGCTTGTGAAATTCTGTGCATGTCAAAAAGCTATACAGCACAATATTATTTACCTTGTTTACCAATATTACTTATCGTACTGAAGCTTTTGGTTACCCTTCTTCTGACCTTTGAAACTGATTTGCAGAAGATGAATACTATGGAAGCTACAAATGAATCTGACCTTGCATTTTGATCTTAAGCAAAAGCTTCCTTCAAAATAAGACCGACGAGTCTGCTTTGTAATTAACACACAGCCCACACTCCAGATTAGCAACACCAGGGTCTAATCATACAGAATATATAATACTGCTTCGCTCTTTTTATTGAAAAAAAATATAGAAATATGCAGACATTGTAGCGGCTGCGTGATAACAAGCATGTCTTGGGAACTGACTATTTTTATGGTGCAGTTTCATATAATTAGAGTTTTTGTGTTTGCTTAATTAATACTGGCCTTCGTAAATCTATTGTTAATGGTTTTATAAAGCTCAAAGGGAGAAAGCAATATACAGTAGCCCCTATCTGTAATAGTTTAATATAAGCGCATGTGATAGTGACGGAGGGTTGCAGGTGATGACTGATATGTGTAACTCTTGAAGCTTTGTCAGAGGACAAATTCCTCGTGGGTATTCTAAAATGACTGTGGAGACACCAAGCCACTCACAGCAACAGGGAGGGAAAACTGGTCAAGCTAAAACAAAGAAAAGACAATGGCATTCGTCCCGGTCTGATTAGGCTTGGCTTGTCACACACAGCTCACAGTATAGACCTGATGGATTGATCAACCAGAATAGAAACAGTGATAAGGAGCGAGAGGGAAATGTACAAAACAATCTGAACAAGCACCGACTACGCCCAATGCAAAGTTTGCCCACTTTCTTTACTGAAGTGAGTATTATCAAAAACAGAAGAAGAAAACAGAAATTGCCAGCCAGGGGTATTACAGGTAACACACTGAAAGGAAAAGGATGTACAGGATGAAGAATAGTATATCATAGCAAATAACATGTATAACTTAATCACAACCAATAGATTCAATAGCTTAATCAGTTGGGGTCAGAGCTACATTCCCTGTTTGTGGAAGAACACGTCACTGCAAAACTTTTCAAATTCAGGCAGCTAATACAATATTAGGTGTCCATGACTTTTTTATTCTTATAGCCTTTATTAGTACAGCCTTAAGACCTTTTGACAGAGAACAATCCATGCAGGATCTATACAGAATGAAATATTCTACTTGGTTAAAAGATACTAGTAAAGTGAGGTATAATACAATCAAACTGACTCACAAGTTAAGCACATTTTTTAAAAATAAAAATCCAGTCAAAAAGGTGCAACTTTGCAGACTGTAGTACAGGAAGGCTGTGCCCTTACCGGCCAGCTCCTCCACCGAGATGCTGGCTAATTGCTCACTGTCGCTCTCATCGGAGAGCGAGCGGCTCAGGTAATTCCCCTTGTAGAGCAGGCCGGCGGTTACATGGTGGAATGGCATCTTCCCCCTGGACTCCCAAAGGAAACAAACACAACAGTTAACCCATCTTCCTTTATGCCTGCTTAAAGAACAAAGCCTCACCACAAGAATCTTACTAGATTTACTTAAAGCTCAGCAAAGACACAGCCGTACTGCTGGAAGTCAGGCTTCAAGCTTATTAATACCGGGAGAAGGATTCAGAAGACATCATGACATTTTTTTGGCTAGCAATGTGCTGAAACAGCCAAGGATGGTATAGTGGCGACAAAGCGGTTAGTAGGTTGCCAAAGTGGTACACAGGTTTCGGGGGTTGGATGTTTGAACATGCTTTTGAATTTTAAATGAATATTCAGATAGTCTTTTATTTTGAAATAGCTGAAAAACCAAAGTAGAATTCATACCATATTATATATATATTTTTTTAAATCTCTCAGAATTAAATGAATAACCCATCGAACTGCTTTTTAAAGAAAGGAGAGAAACGCTCTTCTGTTCAACAGAACGCATGTTGCAGCACAACTGTACATGCATGTATTTTGTATGACTTGACACTTCAACAAAATGTTGGTATTGGAATGTTTTATGGTTGGTTTGTAGGTATATTGCCTGAAGAGATACAGAGCCCATATTGAAGGTACATAACATTGTAAGCTCCTCAGAGACAAGCTGTGATATATGTACTGTGCTTAGAATGACAAATCATATTGCATCTTCAGGGTCATCTATCCAGGGTTTGTTCACTGGTATCCTGTAATCACATACAGCTTTAAGGTCAATCAGTGCGTTTTGGACAGATTCCAGCTCAACCACAATGAAAGACTCCTGAACTAAGCGTTGACATGAAACTTCAATACTTCATTGACATATTCAGCGGTAGCAGCAGGACTAATATCTTTATTGTGCCTTCCACAAGAGCTTCTTTTAACAAATAAGTTTTTATTCATGAAGTGTTGGTGCTTCTTTCACAACATAACTGTTTCAGAAATAAAACAAAGGCTTTGAAAAAAGATTACAAAAAAATAACCTTAAGGTACATGTGTTCCACCACAAATAAAAATGATAACAACTTTTTATTTTTTTGCAATGAGGTGCACGAAAAAGGATTTAAAATTTACTGACAGGTTGGATCTGCTCATCCAAATTGTCAGTTTCCTCATAATACTTGAGTCACTCTCAAATGTGTTTTAAAAAGAAGCCGTTTGAACAACCGCTCAATTCCTTGGGTTAAGGGGTTAAAGCTTTGTGAAAAGCCAAAGTGTAGAGGTAACCAGTTCAGGTGTGTCTTATTAAATACAGTTAAAACCAAGAATTAACCAAACTGTTACGCAAGGAGTCTTATTTCCATCCCTGCTTCAGAGACATTGAGGATGGAAATCTACAGCAAAGTCATAACTTTTAAGACAGCTTCTCGTGAAACTTCAGTAAGCTGTGGATACGTAAGCTCCTGCCAACTGAACACCTAATACAGCACACTGTCAGCTCAGCTGTCTTGCCCATCGTGACTGAAACTGATTTGAGACAGGGAAGTGCAGCTTGTATATATGACCACGTCTAGGGTGACCACGGAACAAACCAATCACAACGCAAACACTAAGGAGTTGCGATAACCAATTTGCATTGAGTGTTTTGTGCCCAGCAGATGCCGACAGAAAGAGACACGCATCTGGTCCTGGGAATTGAAATCAACTTCACACAGATTCTTTCTGACAAGTTTACCAGAGAAAAATCTCTTCCAAACAGTCTCGGTGCTGAGTCACTGCTAATTTGCCATTAAGTCCCAGGCTTTCAGTTAAGACTGATCCATTCTCTCCGAGGTGCACATCTCCCCTTGGAACTAGGGAGCTACAATACGCTTTTAGATATTCTTTACTGACATGATCAGCAATGCCAGGCTAAATCTGTTCTGAACTGGGTGAGGTCAATTATTTTTCCTCCACCTGTTCAAGCTGGTACCATAAACAATTAAAAGGCACATGGGAGGCAGTATAAGAAAATTATGAATGGAAAACAAACGAACGTGGACATTTTTGCAAATCTACTTTGTGGTAGTTAAAGGTGAAACAACTTTCTAAATATTTCATTATTGGGTGCCACTTGTAGGCAAAATTCCCTTCTAATAGACCCTTGTCCTTTCACAAGGATGATCCCATCAGGGATTCTTCTTCTCCAGTTCACTGCTGACACTGACAACTCTTGGTTGAGCTCTTGTCAGCATTCCTAACTTAGTGCAGTGTGTCACTGACATCAGAGTTGCAAGCCAGACTTGAGCAATCTTCACATTAAGTATTCAGGATCAGAAACAGACAGTTAATAATTGGCTGTCCAGCTCTGACCATCTCTTGAATTGATGCTGGGACAGCCCCAATTAAACCAGCCTTGTAAGATGCTAACTATTTAAGTGGTCCCAATGGGCATTAACTGACAGTTTTGACAGATTTGGTTAGCTAATGAACATTGAGTCGTAGTTGATAAGCAGGGCCACAATCAGAGCAGACATTCTACCGAGGTCAAGATTAGGTTTCAAGCTCTAGCTGCATAATTGCTTGGAATTTACTATTCAACCTCCAAATCTATGTTACGCGGCAAACCAACAGAGAAAATGAAAGAGTCCGGTAACATACCCAGAAAAACAACATTTCCGATTGTAGAGTCCTGCTGAGAAAGAGGAGCACAGGCCAGGCTAATTCACCAGCCTTCTCACCAAGGCACATTCTGTTATGCATTAGTCTTCTGCATGACATGCCAGGGAAAACAACAGATGGCAATTTCTTACTTCAAAACCGCTGAGCAATGAACCATTAGGGATTTTCATTTTAGACCCTGTGGTGGAAAAGGAACCCAACTGCCCCCTGCATTACACCTTTCCAACACACACTAATCCAAGACTGTGCCGCAATATTATTCCTTAAAAACGAGTCTGAGAAACACTATTGACTTCCACGTACAATTCTATCCCAAAACATTATTCCTTGCTGAATGGTTACAATATTCTTCTAGAGTTTCATATTCTCTGCACTCCATTCCACCGGAAAGCACACTGTATTGACCACCCAGTTTGTTTACATTGTTTTATCTGCAGGAACACACGTTTCCTTCTTCCTGAATCATTATTGTTACTAGTCAATCCAGATCTCATACTTAAAACATAACCTTACAACACACTGAAATCCTCACGTATATAGAAGCAAAAGCCTCAACACACTGCCGCTTGAACTGACTTCAAAGCAAAAAAGCAAGTTACATTGTTGCAATTTATTGATCAGCGGCTGGTAAATGACTTGTCAGTCATCTGGGTAGAATAACTGCAGATTCAATCACCCCAACCCCATTAGAGGGCAGTCTAAATTTATTTTAAAATGTAGACCCTCACTCATTTAAGCTCAAATAGAAGTCAGGCTAGTACTGTAGAAATACAGTCTCTCAGGCTCCCGGACTACGGGTCTATACTGCAGAGTAAGAGTTAATACTTCCATGGCATGGTGAGCTTTACTAACCCTATTGAATTACTACTAGTTGCACACCTGTAGTGCTCTACAGTATGTCACATTGGACTGTAATTAGACTCAGAGTAACTTGCAAAGGTTTAAAGTGCTATACAATCTGTTACCCCCGTGTACTGCTACAAAAGCCTTTAGCCACAGCCCTTGAGCACTGCTTACCTGTATGGGTCATACACTGTTGGGTATTGCTCCATGACTGAGTCAGCTGTTCTGGTCTCCCTCATGTCACAAAGGGCGCATGGTCCCTGTTCCTCTGAATCCCTTTCAGCTGACCCTGTAACCTCCATCTGTCCGAAAGCCAGCCCAAACAATAACAGGCAGTCCCCCAGGCAGGTCCGCACTAACTACCTCTTGGATTAAGCTTCCGGAAATCCGTTGTTAATATTTGAAGACTGGAAAGCAGGTGGCCAAGCGCTCCCACATTACAACACATGGTATGTACAAAGACCGGTCATTCCCATAGACGTGTTTAAGATTAGGAACTAAATTGAATTTTTGGAAATAACCATGCTGACTATACAGCCCCTAATACAAGCTTATATTAAGTTGAATGTGTTACTATAGTATACAAAGTTATGGAAGTATTACTATAATGTGTATAATGAGCATACATGTGTTATTGTCACGTATTGTGATTGTACCACTAACACTGGCAATGGATTTTTGCAGGTAATGGATGCTACAGCCTCCCATTCATTTAATACTTTTTTTTTTACACCGGGAAGAAACACGGAATCAACAGAAAGCTCTGAACAGCGATTTACCTCAAATCAGTTCAGTGTGAACAATGGCTGTGCTTTCCCAATGCTTCTCGCATGTAAACCTGCTTGAAAAGGGAGATTGTGGGGAAACACTACAGCAGTAAAAATACTGACTTTGGGGTCGAATAAGGCAATACAGAAAACATAATTTTACTCCAACTAGGCAATTTATTGAGGGCTCGCAAATGAATGAGCCAATTTCAACTAAATGGACCATTAGCATTACAACAGGTGTGAAAATGATCTGCGCAGCGAGCCCTTTATGGTTGTCGAGCGCTTTAAACGCAGCCTATGCAATATACATTAATATTCATCATCACACAGTAACACAATGCAATTAAACACAACCGATCATTTCTATTAACGACTTACCTTTAGGTGGGTTTGTCCCTGAGCGCTTCTCTAAATCCCTTGCCAGGCAAAACTACGATAACAGGGAACGCGAGTGTGCAGTCCAGTGGAATTGATCTATGATTTCCCGTCTTCACAAGACTGTTGTTCTATCAGCAGGAAAGGTAGCACTAGTGCCTTTATTTGATGACAAGCGCTCAGTCCATGTGAATTGTAGTACATGTTTCAATGTCCCATTTCCAATCTCAGCAAAGGAACAGAAAACGCTCTCCTTTTTAATGAATTGAGTGGCCCTTTTTATTCTCCAGCATCCCCATATTCAAAGTTACATAGGTATATATATATATATATATTGTTTAATTTTGTATGTTATTATTATTATTATTATTATTATTATTATTATTATTATTATTATTATTATTATTATGTTATTATTATTATTATTATTGTTTAATTAATTCCTTCGCGCGTCACTGTCTTCCTTGCGCAAAATCTCTGTACTTGTAGCCTCGGAGCTCTGAAGGAAAGATACGCCGGGTCTAAATAAAGACAGCGAGAGAATTATCTTTCTCCCAGATTCTCTATTTTCTATCCAGGAAAAAAAAATGCGCATGGCATTCTATCCAGTACTGTACAAACTGTTTCCATCCACTGTCCCCACGCTACATTTAACCCGTAGATTGCCAACTGCATGGAACACCGGCGTTGAAACAAACCGAGCGCATTGACTGTAGTGCAATGCATGAGTCAACTGGTGCTGTTACGTTGTGTTCTAGTCATCATAGGCAGGTGGACTGTTTTCGAGAAGCTGATATAATACACTTAACAATATTACTTGTGCCACAGCTGTAAGCTACTGTATTCATTTTAGGGAATTGTGTCTGCTAGCCACAAAGATAACGTATTTTATTTGCATACATTGATACTGCATATCTCATAATGCTTATATACAACATATGCGTAATTACTTCAAATGGTTAGACTAGCGCCTATATATAACAAACGTTATATAGCCCCTTTATTAAATTTGCATGGCTCATTTAAAATGTATTTGTTCCTGGAGCACCTATGTATATATAGCCGGAGCCAAGTATTTCTGTTTTATTTCTACCCCTGAACAAAGAGGGCTAGTGCATGCCGTTTATAACCTCCCACTGCTGCAAGCAGTATCCGGGTACATTGACTCACAGAGTGACGCAATGGCAAGAATGTTTTAACAGGTGCACAGCAAGTATTTTGTAATGTCTGTGGGAATTATATGTTCGTATTAAAATCTGCAGCTTGAATATTAAAGAAAGACCCGGGCTGTGTATAACACATTTCACCCTAGCAAATCAATTGCGAAAGAAAAACAGCAGTATCTGAGAACAGCGGTGTGCATAATGGAACGAAATGGAACAATGGAATAATGGAACGAAATGGAACAATGGAATAATGGAACGAAATGGACAGTGGAACGAAATGGCCCCTTTGTGTCGTTGATGTCCTGTCCAGCCACCAAAGGGCTGCAAACAGCTGGCAGCAAATATCTTATTTGGAACCAAAACATTGCTCCTGTTATAGTAACTGGAGACTCAATACTTACATTGTAAGGTCAAGGCCAGGCAAGCCAAAAACCAAATAACAACCCGAGTCCTACCCCAGAGAGGTGAGACACCAGGTGGACAAAAACGAAACAGACGAGGCTGTGTTGCATGTGTGTGTGTGTTATAACAGTTCACCATGGCACGTTTTACCGTTTCCCCGTATGCCTTTGATATGCATTCGTCTGTATAGTTAACCCCCGCTGTACTGCAGTACTGCTTGCTGTACAACGCTTTTACTACGTTCATTATGCAGTACTACACTTTACCACAGTATGCTGTAGTAAATTCAGGACATGTGAGAAACACTGCTGGAATTTCGCCTTATTTTAGCGTTGTGTGTCTTGCAAAAAATAACACAACAATTCTAAGTCACTTGCAAAGTTGTAAAGTGTATTTAGTATAAAACTGTTGTGCCATTAAAAAATACAGAGAATATTGTGTTTATTTTACACAACGCCGAAACAGCCATGCGTGATACAATGTAACAACCACGACCACGTTTGGAAATGATGTTTTGAACAATATATCTGCAGCTCTCTACTTGTCTTTTTAAAAGAGTGCGGGATGCTGTTAATTCAGTAGACCAATGTAATGTAAAATTACATTTCATGACCGACGACGGCGTCTGTGAACCGACACCTCCAGTCTAGAGGGAGTTTTTGGCTGAACTGATGCACGGTTTTAGGATTTACAGTGCGGTCATTTTCTGGATTAACTGTTTTTAACAAGTACTTATTATAATTAAGACATGGAAGTCTGTTCCAAAGTGGAGGACAACTGTGACTCTATGTTCTTGTTTTCAGAGAATTTGTGAGGTAAGATTAGTTGATAGCATTAAGGCCACCATGCACGGGGTGATTTTGTCGCCTGCGATATGTCGGTCCAGGAAAATCGCCCAGCCTATGATGATAAATCGACTCTCATCTGCCAGAAACTACAGGTCGTCAGAGAATACAGTTCCCCTTTATTCCGGACTACAAGACGCTCGGAATCGACCAATAAGCGCAGCTGTTGATGTCACGTGGTAAAAATCATTCAAACAATTTGGAGAATTCATGTCTGTAGTTACGTGGCAACGGGGGTGCATTGAAAAATTGATTGATCTCTAGGAGAAATATCCATGTTTTTATAGTACAAAAATGAAAAGGGTATCGTTATAAAAACTAAAGGAACATGTCAGTTGAGGTTTTGATATTTGTGAAAAGCCCAGACCGGACTGACCTACCGTTCAATCAGTCCTTGTGTTGAACCACACCATAGGTATTAGACAGTAGCGGGATAGGTTGCTCCAATACTTATCAATGTATATATACAGGTAGTAACAGAATAGAGTAAATGTAGGTGGTTTTAATGCTGCTAACCTACCTAATAGTTATTTTTCTAAAATTCTAGCTGATGCAAAACCTTTGGCCATAGCTGTATACTATCCCGTACATGCTTTGGTTTCTAAATTTGCAGGTGCAGTAATTGCATTCTGTGTATCTGGCCTGCATGTGTCTGATAATGCTCCAAATTGTTGTGTTCTGGA
>NC_054574.1:900422-925422 GCF_017654505.1 Polyodon spathula | reverse complement strand
CTGTAACTGTTCTGTGGCATGTTTAGTTTAAATGTCATTGATAGCTCAGGGATGGAAACAAGACTCCTATTCCATAGCAGATTCATGCACTCTAGGTTTTAATACAAGCTCGATTAGCCACGGTATCGGTAGCAAACTCAGGCGAGTGTTATTAAACTCATGGAGCAAACTGCTGTACAACAGGTCTTAGTTCCATCTCTGGAGTTCTTTTAGAGATAGAAATAAATTATAATGTCTGATATGAGGGTCCCGATCAAATTTGGAAAGTGCCACAGGATGTGAAGATTCTGTAAGGTTTTCAGAATTGTCCTGGGTTACATGTCCTCTCAATCCATTCCTACTAACATGTAAGCAGTGAACAGCAGCGTGTGATTGGTACTGTTTCAGGCTCTGGAAGTGATCCGGCAGCTGAAGGAGTCCATGCAGATTCAGCGTGCACACATGAGGCTGCGGTTCATGCTGCCAGTGAAGGAGGGGAAGAAACTGAAGGAGAAACTCAAACCACTCATCAAAGTGATCGAAAGCGAAGAATTCGATGAGCAGCTGGAAATGGTTAGAGACTACAGATACTTTATTTTGTTATTAGGATCATCTTTCATGAGTTTTCATGTGAATTTAGTGTCCACACAAAAAAAGATGAGTGACAGTGGCACTGACCAAAGCCCAGCATGTTGCTCGTCTTCACCAGTAGCGCCTAAAATCTGACCTGAAGAACTTTTGCCATTCAGTTCTGGGCTTCTGGAGATACAGCCATTTGTCACTAAACCAATTTAGTTTGTAACCTTAAACAGACTCTAATCCAGCTTTCCTAAGATGAAAATAAATGAAAAGCTAGCGATTTAGCCAATTGTAATCTTGTAAAAACTTCTTTTTTTTAAACTCTAATAAGCATCATTTTAGGAGGAAGAGTGATTCTGATGTTGTGATTCTAAAATCATTCAAAATATTTTCAGTAATAAATTTCGTTCCAACAGTATTTCTATCGTTCCTGTTGCATACCATCGTGGTGATTTTGTCCTGTAAAGAATGGTTTAACCTTCCTGATTTGCTCCTGCAGGTGTGTCTGATTGACCCCGGCTGTTTCAGGGAGGTTGACGAGCTGATCCGCTGTGAAACGAAGGGGAAAGGCACGTTGGAGGTGCTCAGTCTGAAAGATGTGGAGGAAGGGGAGGAGAAGTTTGAGTGAATGGCAATCCACCAGCCTGCATGCTTCCCCACCCTACAGCTGCTATACAAAACTTGTGCTCTCATTAAAAAGGAAACCTTATATATGGACGGAAATGTTTTATTGCTGTGTTGAACACAAAAAAATCCTCATTCCATTGTTAACAAAGTTGGCTTCCCAGTGTTGCGCCATAAAACGTATTGAAGTATTTTTTGTAGAAGTACAGTCTGTATTTCTAATAGCACTTACCCATCACTCATACTTCGTGATCACTGGCAATCACCATTCTCCTATACATTTCAGTAAGGGTTTTGCACAGCTCACGTGATCCTCTTATCTGAAATGTATTGATTTGTTGTAAGTCAAAGTGCAGCAAGTATGGGTGAACAGATGGTCTTAGACTGCAAAACTACACTGAGGATATAGGATCAACTTGTTGCCACTTTTCCCCATTTGCTTTATGCTTCCTTCTGATGTATTATTATTAGTGGAGGTAATACAAACACTAGAATGGTAGAATGACTTGAATGGTAATGCAGACCTATTAAGTGGATGCTGTAGACGATGCAGTGCGGAAACGTGTAGTTTCATGCAAATGGAAACCTGCAGTTCATAAGTTTTTATTTCAATTAATACCGTTCATATTACTTATTATTTAAAAAGAAAAAAATGCCAAAATGTATTTCTTTTGTAAATCTCACTGCTCTTAAATAAAACATGATGACACAAAACCCTGTATTTGTAGAAGTGAAGTGTTGGGAAACATTGCCGTTTCACTTGTGCCAAAAAATGTTTTTGCAGTATCTGACACAAATCACAAAGTCCGTGCTTTTCCCTCGAAGCTCATTTTTTATTTAATAATAAAACATACGAACATGGTAGGATACAAGATGGCATTAAATCAGTCAAAACAATATAGATAATACCCAACCCTCAAACCATAAACAAGAGGAAATAACACCTTTAAATAAATATTTACTCACACTCCAACACCTAGCTAGCACAGGCATAGTCGTCGTGGTCATTATCTTACTACTGAATAAGCTGTACTATCTTTAAGGCAATGTTTCATTTGCTGTGGATTTAAAGCGCGCAAACTACTTTGAAAAGTCTTGTAAACGGTACTAAACGAACATGGAAATATACATGAATCTCAAGCTGTACAGAGGAAGAACAATATTCATGCAGAACTTGAGGTTGTGCTGATTAATCTGCAGGGACATCAAGGATGCTGATATGGGTGTAGTGTGATGATCATTCATTAAAACATGAATATGTATCTTAATCACATAAAAGCTACAGTATGTATAAAGAAATGCAACGTGTTACCACGCGCGCTTGTAAAAAATAGTATAACAACACAGTGACATTTCCTGAAGGCTGGCTTGATAAAAGAAGTTCAATGCTATGCCCTTCCAGGTCTCCTTTGAAATTCACCAGTTGTTACCCATGATATGTTGGAGAAAGTTGTTGCAATCACTTTGGTAGACATTTCCATTAATGTAAAAGCTGCTATATTAAGGAAACCCCCTTACTTTATGACATTGCTTGCAGTCTGTGTATAGAAAGGTGCACCGCATTATAAACAATTAAAAAACGACTGCATCAAAATAAACTAATACTAAGAAACGCGTACAAAAATCCAATCTTATTGAAGCATTAAAAGCTGTGAAAGCCCTTTTCACATATGCTGGTATATACCACCCCAAGGATTCTTACTGTAGTACGAGAAAAGATTCGACCCGCAAATAGCATCTAACGCTCTTTACTGTCATTTAACAGTAACGATGTCTTGTTATTGGACAGTATCACATTTCACACTACTTGAACAATAAAATGTGTTTTATTTGTTTAGCATTACTTTATTTTACAAGATTTTTGGAGACAACAATTGGTCCTATTCACAAATGGAATGATCTGATGACCCTCAGCCTCCTGTTAGACTTGTGAGCTTGAGTTGTTAATGAAAAAAACTAGATTTCCCTCTATCAACAATGAGCTGAATCCAGCAGCATGGTACACAAACCATGCATTTAATATGGTAACAACTAATTTTCAATACAGAAGTACATACCGTCTAAGAGTAAGGTTCCTTGGGCTACAGCATAGACTGCATTATGAAGAGGTATTTTGGGGATTGGTCTTCATTTAGTATATTACAGTAGCCATTAAAGAACTACTTTGGGAAATGCGGACTGGAAAGATATAAGCGCCAATTTAATAGCAAAGTTTAAAACAGACTGTAGTGACTGATGTGTAACATACATACACAAAGGCCAGAAGCAGCAGTTAATATGGTCACACAAAGGCAAATCAATAACCCTTTAAAATAATAGTAAACAATTATGCGTTTAAACTTACTTCAAATCATGAAGTACTGAAAATATTTAATAACTGCACATAAAAAAATGGTATTGTTACGTACTGCATCAAAATCCTAAATGTAATGAACTGTGTTTAAAAAATAGTGTATTGAAAATTATATTGTAGTGTTTTAACTCAAATAATGTCAAAGTAAATCATAAAATGGAAAGTGCTACTAGAATTAATTACAAACTTGGAAGCGTATTTTGTGGTTGAACAAATATGCATATAAATTAATAGGCACTGTCAGAACAATAGAGAAATATAGGAGTATTTTATGCATTGCTCGTAAAACCGGCATTATAAATTCAATAAACTATTGCTGTAGATGTTAAATGGATAGTTTGATCTCACTACCTATTTACCTAAGTAATACACTTCCCTGGTTAGTTTAGGAGGTCACAGAAGTTAAAATCATAATGGCACTAGACAAATTACAAAGCAGGAGTGTATTCTGCAACGTGTCTTCAAACGGATATGTGCAGTTAGCAGATGAACGGCATTTTGAAACTGTTTGCATGAACAGAATATCAAATTCATTTTTTAACATTTGCATTTGCTGTTACAGTTCACACCAAAACAAATTTGAACAGCATCAGTTTAACGATGGGTTTGAACAGTTATTCACACCGACCCATTTGCCAGCGCAATGTTCCCGTTGTTGTCTATAGTCTGCACCCTTACTGGGATAAACTTCACAAAATGAGGCAAACTCCAGCGGTGTCCAAACCCAAGTCTTGCTGGGGTCATTTGGCCTGCAAAGGCTATTAAAATGCATGCATTATTAGACCTTTCATGTGTACAAATGGATCCTTACGTTATACTTTACTGCACTTGACATGTGTTCTCCAGGTAATATCGTGATGCAGCGTGTTCCTTGAGTCTTAATAATCTGCAATAAGTCGTTATCATTAGACCTCCTCCAGGAAGGCCATCTGAGTCATAAGAGAAGAATTGCGCTGAAAGACAAAAGAGAAAATATGAACTACCACCATGTAAACAAAAACACTACTGACTGATTCTTGCCACACAAAAATTCTGATCCAGTTGGGAGCAGCAGTTTGTTATTTTTCTATGCGTTGTGGTAGAGGAAGAATAGGACTGCATTTTTAACATACCGACGTAACACCTCCAACCCTGCGTATTAAAGCCAACAGATGTTCCTACAGCCAATCATACTGGTCAACCAAAGTCCTATGACTGTTTCTCTGTATCTTTTGATTCCATCTGTCTTATTGTGGTTCTTTGATGTCATGTGGCATGAAAGCCCAGTTTAAAAACTTGGATTTGGAAAGTATGATACAAGGGAAAGAAACAAAACAGAAAGCCTATAAGCAGCCCGCCCCCAGCTGCAGGTTATCTTTTATAGGTGTGCTCTGAAAAACTAGGCCGCTAAATCTGTCATTACAAGCGGGAGAATTGCACAGGAAGCAGCAGGAAGGAAGGAAAATAAAGGTTAGAGCTTTGCTGAACGCACATCCCTTGAATAGTGCCAACACCACAGATGCAAGCAATACCAGGCTTTAGCCAAAGGACAGCATGGATTTACTGCTGCAGCAGTCACTTCAAATTGCTTGAAGGCAGTTAATACACCACAGCCTGCGAATGGGCACCAAGACAGTCACATTTTCCTTCCTGATGTAAATTGACAGGTCCTGGCTTCAAGGGTTATTCCTTTGAAATAAACCAAACGAATGTAACTGCTAAAACTCATTATACAAAATAAAGTGGACATGAAGCACCTTTTCAATCTTGCAATAGTATAGCCGTCCTAGCTTTTACCAGGTCAATTTTAAAAGCAGTCAAAATAAATAATATCCACAGTATAATAGCCTCAGAAAGTTTTTAATAAAAAGTGTGCATATTATATAAAAAGTTCACTAAAAAAATCTATTAAGAGAACCTGATTAATATCTATTCTAAAAAGAAAAGAAAAAAAACACATTTATCAAATTCCATTTTTTTTTTTTTTTTTTTTTTTTACCATACTATGGTACTTGAGCTTAAAAACACAAGAAAATGTACAAATGAGATGCAGCCACTGGACCATCACTGCTCACCTGGTTCCTAGTAGCTGGCTGATCTCAAACTTTATCAAGATGGATAGGTTATCCATTCCAAACCCTCACCTCTGATTTAACTCTTACCAACCGTGTCCTCTGGCCCTGGTTTCTGTGCTGCTCTTAAAGTATTGTTAAATGTAAAGTAAATCAAAAATACTTCTTAAAGAAATCAGTGTGTGACTGGAGCAGGCTGCAGTGCATTCACCAACGTGCTGCTTAAACCAGCAGCTCATATCTGCAGCAGGTTGCATGGGAGCACATTCTTGCAGCAGCCAATGGTTGTTGCAGAGCTGAACAGAGCATGGCTTTTCACCTCGGTATGATTTTTTCCATAATCTCCCCTGGGGTTTTCAAATGTAGATAACTTCTGAATCATAGTGCCCGACCTACAGTCAAAGCAACACATTGGTACACAATGATTACATACCTTACACAACAAAAGGAATCAAAATCATTAACATTTGTATGTGTTTTAAATCAGCATCAACAAAATGAGGGGTGGAAAAAAGTCAAAGCAAAACTAGATTTTAGCATAAATTTGTTGCCGTCATTTTGAGAACATATTTAGCATCCTGTATAAAGATCTACCTACATACAGGTAAAATTGAAAACTTTGTAGATAAATACTGAACAATGTAGAGACATATATTTAAAGAAATATGATTCAGTGTATTAAACAGATTAGTAATGGGACAACTATTCATAAAATCGAACAGTGCTTGAAATGTAATCAGTGGCAAAAATGACCATGTTCATATTCATTCAGGTAAGAGAATGTATAAAAAACTGCATCGACAAGATATCATGCAAAGAAAACCAATGCATAAATGAGGACTGGAATAAACAGCACACTTTCTACTGTACAGATGAATGTCTTTCTACTTTCTTTGATGTTTGTCCAGCACTAGGATAAACAGCATAGGAAAAGAGCTAAATCCATTTTTTATGCCAATGTAAAATTCAAGTAGCAACCAAATTCTTATTTCATCGAGTGTGTTCCTGGGTCTGCAATGTCCCAGCAAACAAGCTTCACAAGCAATCCAAATGAATCTCTTTGACACGGGGGGTGGGGGTTTCAGCGCTCAGGCTCGGCCCCAGCACTTACGTTACTGAGTGGGGGGTAAGCCCTGGCCTCCCCTCCGCGGAGAGGGAACATCCCTGCCTGCTGCTCCTCAAGCTTCAGGGATTCGATTTCCGTCTTCAGCTCCTTCAACTGATCCTGGAGGTTTTTACTCTTCTCCACGTACTCCAATCTGCAGCAGAGAAAACATCATGTAGCTATTTTAAAAACCACCTTTATTAAAACGCATGTTCTGTTCAGGTGGGAGGTTTGCTCAGCACAGTAGATCGACTCCCCTGTTTCAGTCTGTTATACAGATGATCTTTGCTTCCACCGCTTTTACGACCAGCTAACAGAAGATGTATTTAAGTCTTAATATACAGGGTTTCCCAGAAGTCAGGCACTATAGGCAATATCATGTATTTTGTCAATTAGAGTGTTCTCTGCTAAACATCTACGCCCCACATCAAAATAAACTTGTTTCCATTTGCTTAAAGGCATTTCACACCTGAAAGAAAGAGGCAACCGATATTTACAAGTATACCTTTGATGCCTGTACTCTATTTTACGTGCCTGGTTTGTTTTCTTGAATTCTCTCAGCCTAATAAAAGCAGCCCCCCTGGCGATTGTTCAAGTACCTTTCTCGCTCAATTTCCATCGACAGCCTCTTCATGTCTGTGTCCTTGAAGTCTATCTTGACGGTTCCACTGTCCAGGTTCAGGTCTTCACCATCAAGGGGCAGAGGATGGCAATTGTAGGCTGCAATTAGCTACAGCGAGAACAAGGAGAACACTTAGGCTAAGCTGCACAGACAATCCAAATTCAAGTACTGAAGTTTCCATTTGCCTTTTTAACAAGCATTTGCTTAAAAATATCTGATTGAAAATCAAACAAAATCAACTGTGCACATGCAATTTTTAAGGAGAAATAACTTTTAATTCTGGAATTAAAAAGAAAGTACTTCAAACATGATAGGCCTGGTTACAGCAGTTTAACTGTAGTGCAAACGGGACAGTGGATACATACAGGATAGGTGGATTTAGTTATCTCCAGCAGCTTCTGTTTGGCTCTGCGTTCTGCATCTTTAGCCTCACTCAGGTCTTGCTTTAAATGATCTGATTCTTTTGACCTGAAAGAATGTAGAAACAGAGTGCAGGGTTGTTTTTAAGTTAATTCATTAATACTTTTTTTATTTTTTTTTAAGACAAAACGTAACTTAAGAGTTTGTTTGTTTGAGTTTAAAACTGTAAACTAGGCAACACATTTTCACAAAATTGTCATAAATGGCCACAGCAGACATTGGATCAGCAACCAATTTCCTAATTGAATATCAGACAGCTAATGATCAACAATAATCAATGCACTGAGAACACTTTACTATTAATTATTATTCAAAAGCAAAAAAATAAATTGTATGCACTTAACTGAAAACATGCTAGGCATATTCTATATGAGGATCCAAATAAGGCATCAGCATGATTAGTAAAACTAAAGAATGCTGAACTGAGGCCAGCAAAATAAAAGTCATGCCGATAAATAAATCGACTGACTGTTACATCACAATGGTTGAATCACAAAAGAGCAACATTAGCCACAGAAAAAAGTCTTGGTAATGCATTTCTGAAAGCAGCTGTAGTCAGTGTAATGTACCTTCGCTCTGACTCCTCCACCAGCTTCACTGCAAGCAGCTCTGCCTCTCTCATCTTCTGCTCCATGAGGCGCCTCTCCTCCTTGGTCTTCAGGGCCGTCACCTCCAGCCGCTGCATCTCCTGCTCCGCCTCGGCTGCTTTGTGAGCCAGCAGCTTGGCCTCCTCCTCTGCGATCTGCGCCTTCTCTGCCAGCAGGTCTGCTGTCTCCTCGGAGCGGAGCTGCAGAAACAGCCCTTTTACTGACAGCGCCTACCACCCCTGCATGGTCAACCTTGTAACGGGCAAGTCATGGGCACCCATCGCTAGATTTCATTGGTCTGTTGTTGCTTGTTGGCTTTTTAAAATGAAACCACACCACTGTTCTCTCCCATAAAGGGGGTGGGGGGCTGAATTAAAGTAATTATCCGATGCCACTCTCCCATTGTTGGTTTATGGACAAATCAGTTGTCTACAGGGGGGAAAACAACATCTCAGTGGTGCGGGTCCTTTTTAGCTTTAGAACAGAGGACTGTCAGAAACATGACTATCGCTTACAATCTGATCACCGATAACAGTACGATAAATAATCACGTCTAAACAAATTAATACTAAAATCACAACACTACTGCAGACCAGAGACCAACAGAAGTTTGCAATCCTGTTATACTCTGTAAAGTGTTACCATGAAGCAATGATAAGCAGGAAACCTACCCGCGCCTCGTTGGCTATACGAGACTCGTCCTGCAGCTGAAAGAGCCGTCTCTCCATCTCTTCGTTCGCTCTCTCAGCCTCTTCTCTCAACTGTTTCTCCCGTGCCAGAATCTGACGCTCCATCTTGTTGAAGAAAAGTGGAAACACACCAGCTGCATTTACACACATTCATATTTGCTATTGGACAATGCATTATTTCCATTCAAACAAGAACAGATTCGGCAGAGCTAATTATTACCCTCCACTAGGGTTGCCACCTGTCCAGGTTTAACCTGGACAGTCCGGAAATTGGCATCTGTGTCCGGGTGGCAGGAATTAACAAGCCCGGATGCCCTAATGTCCGGGTTTAAGTGAAACGCATAAGAAACACCAACCTTCCTTTAAAATGTTCTTTTACATACATTAGTTGCTTAAACGATTTCCACTTTCAAATTAGAAATGTACTGTTTAGTACTGATCTGTACATTCTACTTTGTTCAAATGCTAGGGACAGCGAACACATCCACGTGATGTAAACAATCCAATACAGTACTGAGCTGATGTGTGATTCAAGACTTGTGGTATATTACAGTACACTGCAGTTTTGATAGACCTAGGCTGACTGAGAAATATGTCCTGGTTTGGTCTGTGGAAAAGGTGCCAACCCTACCCTTCACCCTTGCTTTCTCGAGCATTACTAGTTGGATCAACTTTTGATGGCTTTCTTACATAACTGTAAACAGAATTTCAGCACCTGAATGAAATTGGGTTGTATGTCAAATACAAAATGACATACAACTCCATTATATTCCAGTGACAAGCTATTACATGAAATGCTGATATCATCAATTTCCTTTCCTTTAGATTTCATGAGCAAAAAAAAACAAAAAAACAACAACAGTACATTTGCCATTTAGTTTTTCCAGCTACTTTCAAAGCTTTGACCCAGAGATTACTGTTGAGAGATTGGTGTGCACACTGGCTGCACACTCACAACTCATTCCCAACCCCTAACCCATTACTGTTTATCTTTGCCCATTTTGCAGGTAAATGGACAACAAACCCACCTTCTTTCTCGCCTTCTCCTCTCTAGCCTGAGCCTTCATCTGCTGAACCTCAATGCAGTCCACCTTTCTCCTCCTCATGAAGAGGTCATGGTTACCAATACACAGCTGCAGAATCTACAAGCAGACGTTTGTTAAGAATTATTACCGGCTTTCATTAATAAGTTATCCTCCTCCATGAGTCACGCAGGATCTTTCCGTCATTCCTCCCCTTTAAGTTGTTATGGTTTACCTATGATCCAAATAGTACTTTACTGGAGAATATCCGTGTTTCTCTTTAGCACGCGCTGCCATACCTACCAATTTATTTACTCTGAGTTGCGAAGAGTAGAACTTGAAAACCTCCTTCTTCTTGTCTAATGGTTTTATCGTGAACTGCAATTACAAAAGGCAATTAAAAAAACAGAATCAGCTGTGGGCTACTGCCTGCTAAACAGAATCAGCTGTGGGCTACTGCCTGCTAAACAGAATCAGCTGTGGGCTACTGCCTGCTAAACAGAATCAGCTGTGGGCTACTGCCTGCTAAACAGAATCAGCTGTGGGCTACTGCCTGCTAAACAGAATCAGCTGTGGACTACTGCCTGCTAAACAGAATCAGCTGTGGGCTAAACTGCCTGCTAAACAGAATGTGGGCTACTGCCTGCTAAACAGAATCAGCTGTGGGCTACTGCCTGCTAAACAGAATCAGCTGTGGGCTACTGCCTGCTAAACAGAATCAGCTGTGGGCTACTGCCTGCTAAACAGAATCAGCTGTGGGCTACTGCCTGCTAAACAGAATCAGCTGTGGGCTACTGCCTGCTAAACAGAATCAGCTGTGGGCTACTGCCTGCTAAACAGAATCAGCTGTGGGCTACTGCCTGCTAAACAGAATCAGCTGTGGGCTACTGCCTGCTAAACAGAATCAGCTGTGGACTACTGCCTGCTAAACAGAATCAGCTGTGGACTACTGCCTGCTAAACAGAATCAGCTGTGGACTACTGCCTGCTAAACAGAATCAGCTGTGGGCTACTGCCTGCTAAACAGAATCAGCTGTGGGCTACTGCCTGCTAAACAGAATCAGCTGTGGGCTACTGCCTGCTAAACAGAATCAGCTGTGGGCTACTGCCTGCTAAACAGAATCAGCTGTGGACTACTGCCTGCTAAACAGAATCAGCTGTGGGCTACTGCCTGCTAAACAGAATCAGCTGTGGGCTACTGCCTGCTAAACAGAATCAGCTGTGGGCTACTGCCTGCTAAACAGAATCAGCTGTGGACTACTGCCTGCTAAACAGAATCAGCTGTGGGCTACTACCTACTAAACAAATTTGGCAGTCACTGCATTCATCACATTGCTATTGCATTGGTGTGAGACTGAGTACACTGAATATGGCCCTAGGTATAATAAGCCCTATATTAATAGTATTTCCATTATGTGGTGCTCAGACGCGCATGCCTCCTACCTCTTTCTCGCTGTAGGAAATGTTTCTAATTCCACTCCATGGAAATGATTTGTTGGGGCTCAGTTTGTTGTTGGGGCTGTAAATGTGAAGCCCTTGGGCATCAACTCCAAGCAACAGCTCGGTGTCCTTTTTATTTTGCTGCGGTGGTCGAAAAACAAAACACACAAAAAAAAAAAAAAAAAAAAAACACAAAAGGATGAAACATTCGTCTCCCAGACCAAGTCATTTCATGATTTAATTGTGCGGCACCCAGGGCATTCTGGAAAGTCACTGGCATTCATCTGTATGTTTATACAAGCTGAAGAAGGAGACTCACTGTAATGGAAAAGTAGCTGACTCCATACATTTCAAGATCTTGTGCAATCTTTAAATAGTCCATTTCAGCTTCATCCCTTAAACAAAAAAAAATTAAAGAATGCCATTACCCCTTTTCCCAGTTAAGCCTGACCCAATTGAATCTATGTCAATAATTTCCCCTTGACTTCAACAAACAACCCTACCACAGAATAAAATCCAAACCAAAAGACATTTACACTCAAACTTTGAACTTGTGCCATTTGAGCTAAATCCAAGGTTACGATGATATTTTCTCAATTACTCAAAACGTTATTAGCAATGACAAATAAACATTTGATTTAGGAGCTTGAAAGACATTTCTTCCTGGTGGTATAACTACATTCTAATAATACTCTTTAAAAGCATGGTGTATCTGAGCCGATGAAAGCAGACTAAATTAAAGTACAATGGTGTTTAGGGTTACCTTGCAATGCCTCTGTGTTCAGCATACCAAGCAGTTATTTTTTCTTCCCACATGTCTGCTGTCATCTGATACTGCATTAAAACCTACACCAAATCAACAAGGAGACAATGTCTTCCAATAAGCAAGGTGGAGCCAATTTACCAAAAAAAGCAGCCCAACCCTGTATACAAAACTTAAATGTACTTCATGTTTTGTTTATTCTATAGTGATTCTTAGATAACATCACAATAACATAGCAGAATATTCACAATCGACACCTGACACACAGCGTTACATTACACAACAGGATAGTCAGTAAATCCTGTGTTTTGCTTACTTACTCTTTTGGGCAAAAGCTCATCTTGTGCCAGAAATCCCAGTTTGTGAAAATTTGGGTCATAATCTCCATACTGAAACAGAAACAAACAAAAAAAAAAAAACACCAATCAGTTATCAAAGTAGAGTTTGCCTTTTAAATATTGGAACAACACTGTGATGAGTAAGGAAGCTAGAAACAGATCTATAAAAGTAGGACCTGAATAGTCTGGAGTTTTACAAGTGCTGTATACTCAAAGTCTGCATAAATGATTTGTGAAGAGACAAACCTTTGCTTGAACAGCATAGGATGCCAATAGCACACAGGCTTCAGGGGAGCAGTAGATTTCTTCATCCAATATCTGCTTCTTCACCTATAAAACAGTATACAGTAGATATGGGTCATTTTCAACACATCAGATATTTTCAACAATGAGATACATCACAAAGATACAACAGATAAGACAGGCATGTAGTACCTAACAAATCAATATATATATATATATATATATATATATATATATATATATATATATATATATAAAGCTATCGAACAGGGCTTATTAAAACAATTTATTTTACAAATAAAGATTACCATAGGGAGTACCATGTTCAGCATTCATTTTGCAAGCCTGTCTGTGCAGACATTAAATGTCATAGCTGCAGGTTGATTTGTGGTTACCCGACAAGCCTGAAATCATCAATAAAGGGTAAAGAGTCTGAGTCCATTGAAGACATTTGCAATTACCATCAAGACCTTAAACAAGACTGACGTGTTCCCTGGAGCAGTGCTTTTTATTGTCACGCTCTTCATGTTACCAGCAATGGTGTGGTATTCAAGGTCTGGGAAGTATTGAGGGGACATACAAGACAGCGCAAACACCTTAGAAAATACAGACATTTAGGACATAATTATAAGACCCACTTGCACCAGGTCTGAGGTGGGAATGAGGGCAATTTTAGGGAAGAGTCTCCTGGAAACAATTCCTACCTGCAGGAAGAAGAGGTGCTGTGTGATTTCCTGCACTAGCTCCTCCTCCACTTTCTCTGGGAAAAACTTAGCCAGGAAGTGAAATGTGATTGGATCTTCTTTCGGAACCTCTTGGTCCAATACCTGAGGGGGAGAAAAACAAATAAACGACGACCCCCTTTGTGGTTGCTTAGCCTTTCTGTGGCAGTGAAACGGCGGAATGCTTAATAAAATTGTGCACGCACCCTTTTCTCCATCTTGAGCCACGCATAAGTATCCTTTACTATGTACCGTAGCCCAAAGAACCAGGTCTCCCTTAATCCTACAGTCCGGCACACCAGATCAAACAGATCTTTCCCTTTCCATTTCACCTGCAAAGAGAAACCTATCAGCAATACAGCAACAATGCAGAGGATCATTAAAAGTAAAAAGCTAGGGGGCATTTTTTGTGATCTGTATGTACAAAGGTGCAGTCTCCTCTGCATTGTGGTCTATTTTGCTATAGACACATGCCTGTCTACATTGCATGTATGCCTAGGGAGGGGAGAGCTTTTGGTTTTTGTAAGGGGCGTTCCTGGGAACATAATGTAACCTAACAGCATTTGTTCTCTATTTGGAATGCAAAGTTAGGCTGAACTATTTCATCATTGCTTTTGACTTTTTTTTTTTTTTTATTTGAAGAACACAAGTTTGTAAGCTTCTTGCCAGGGCAGCTGTGATGCTACTATATAGCTGCGGAAAATACTCTTTGATACCGAGCCAAGACGGATCTAAAGAAAAAACTGGGCGGAATTCATTACTACTTCACTCCACAGAAAAAACTAATTGTGCAAAAGGATAAGCAAATTGCGATATAGTAGACCAAAGACATTCAGCGAATATCCCATTCATATTTATTCTTTACAGAAAAAAATATCAATGCTAAAATATTCCCTTTGACATAGTAGAAGGTATAGTAGAAGGATACATGTATGTAAAGTCTGTTGTAGTAGAAAATCTAGTGTGTACATAAAGGTCGAATTGATTTATTTGCTGCCATTAGTTTTGCAATTTTAGTTACATTTGCAATCCTGTTCAGGGGATGTGAGGCTTGTATTTACACAGTACATTAAAGTTAAAATACATGCATTTGTTGAAAAAATGCTTTTATAAACAATGCATCACCGGAATAAATACTTTTTTGGGGGGTCACTTGACGTCGGACTCTTTGGACTTCAGCCAGAGACGTTCCCTATAGTGCTGTGCAGAAGAGGTTTCCCACCATCAATCAATCAGAGGCTGACTTCCCTTTAACACTAAACTCTTTATTAAATCGACAGCAGGGTCCTGCCAGGAGCAATAAGACTCTGGCCAAGCATCTCCAGTGAAAAACGAAAAACAGATGTGCGGCTCTGTTAAGATATTGCAAAGAAACAGAGCTGTGTGGACAGCAGAAGAATTACTGTGAATTGTGTGACCCAAGCCAGACCTGGCAAAACTTCTCTCCAAAGATGAATCAATGAAGTCTAACAAACTACAGGCAAAGAATATAGCAAGGATAACACTTAAAAGTCAAAGTCCACAGTTAAAATCTGTTCAATGGCCTGGTTCGTTGATTCACTGACAGCTAACCAAGTGGTACATTGGTTAATCTAAAATAATAATCTCAAAAGATCCACCAGTAGTTTGCATAGTCTCAACAAACATAAATAATACCAAATTGTGCAGGAGATGGACAAACACTTGTCGATCAAACAAACCCCACAGTGATGTAAATAGTCAGCTGTCCACAAATAACACCTTTTCACTTTTAAAGTGAGGATTCTTCCTGAAGACTGTCCCATCACAGAATAAATTTAATTGTGGCTTGCTTGAAACAAACCTGGGTACAGACATTTGCCTCGCTGTGACTTTTAAAAAAAAAAAGGACGGTAAAGGATATCTTCTGTATTCTGATGCCATTCTTTGTAAACAGGGATACTATGCATGTGTTTATTATTGGGAGGATTTTTAAAAAACACCTACTTGGACACATGTTAATATTTCCTACAAGGGTTTGTTTACACAGCCCTCTAAATGAAAACAGGTGTCCTAAATATACAAGCTCCTGGTCTTCAAATTCTTAAGACGACTTACCAATTTACTTACTGCCATCGAAACTTTCAAATACCTCTTTCCACTGGAGAATGCATTGATAAATATGCTCTTCAGAAAGATAAACAAAATGAAAAAAACCTACCTCGCAGCTAAATTCCATCTCTGCGTCCATGGTGACAACTTTGACTTTAAAAGTCTTTGGTTGTTTCTTCTTTAAACCCATAATCGACATCTTTGCTGTGAGAAGTGGAAGCCCTGTAGAAAATTCATATTTGTTGTTACCTTTTGAGTTTAGTGTGGAAGGCTACTTGAAGATATTTACTCCCTGGCAAACTATGATAGGTTACAAAAATGCTGCTGAGCTTATAAATTGGTTTAGGCACTTTCTTTGACTATGTTGTTGTTGTTGTTTTTTATATTACACGTCAATAAAGACAAACACATTTTAACTAAGAAATCTATAAGGCAGCCCGATTTTTAAAAACCCAGTTCGCGATACTGCTTTCACTACCGGTGTACGAACAGAAAGTGGTACATGTAACTATTTAACGTTAGAAAATGGTACCCTCAATGCTGTGATTGACTACTGCGAAATTACTATAAACAAGACAAAATGTAGTTCACCCACAAAATCGGGTATCAGTTAGTCGCATACATTTGTTCAATTGTGAAAACATATATATTAAAAATAACTTTAAGGGCCAAACAGTACATCTTTCATAAATTAGATGTGCTACTTTACGCAGCTTCAAAAATCTGTGTTACTAGCAAACTCGAGTAAAAATAAATCAGAACAATTAAACACCGACTGTTAAATTATATTGTCCTCTGTTCTATATTACATTACAGTACACATTATAAAGTTATTCTGTTCTAGTAGCTCTACATTGTTGCCAAAACAGAAGCATGACTATTTTGAAATGTACCTATATATATTTTTAAATGTGTTCGTTATTGTATTTCTTCGATTGATAAGCCTATTTGCCTTTTTCTTTTTTTAATGTGTTGTTACCATATGTAATATTATTAGACAGACAAATTACATTTTCAACAAAGTTAATGTTTTCTAAGGCATAGCAAAAATAGCATTTTACGGAGATAAATTACTTGTCTTACCTTTAAACGGTACGAGACCAAACAAAGGCCGAATCCCCGATGTAAAGTTGGATCAAAGACGGCTGTGCGAGGAGGGTGTGTTGGAAGAACACGAACTAGTATCCAGCTCTCACGAGGAAATCGGTCTGATTTAAAATAAATCGATCCAGAAACTAACCAAACCTTTCCCAAGGCTCCATTGCTGAAATTACGAAAAATAAATAAACAGTCAAGCTTTCAAAATTGTATTTTCAAAGACTTCTAAAAAGTACAGTCGCAGCATTTGATTGGGAGGCAACAGGAGTTGCTTTGTTTGTTTGACTCTACAGGTGAGGCAATGAATAGCAGGATATCACAGACCCAACACTGCAGCAAAACCTACAGCTGTTGTAAGTCTTGCTACTGTTACAGGTATAACTGACTATATTTTACTTGTAAATTATAATAAAAATAATGCCATAGCTTCAGAACAACTGGACAAACTCTAGCTGGTGCAGAAAGAATGGCCAATGTAAAATTACTACATTATTTTTAAAGGAATTTGGCGGTGCCTTCGATAATATCACCTAGATACATCTCAATTTTCCAGCAGTCTGAATATATTGTGTTGTTTTTAATCTGGTATCCGCCTCTAATGCATTCAACGTATTTATTAACACCTCTCTTTGTTGTTTGAATTTATTGCATTCCAAAATATGTTGTACAGTTTCCAGCCTTTGACAATCCATCTGCATGTTTCCCTATTCTAAACAGATGCTGACTCAGTGCCGTGTGTCCAGTTCTCAATCTCTTTATTATAGTTTCTTCCACCTTGTTCAGTTCCTCTCTAAATATTTCACTCCCTAATAACCTTTGGCTGTATCACAATAAAACCTTCCCTTGGGATTGTGTTCCCGTTGATTTTGCCATAATTCCATGATTTTTTTTTTTTTGTTTAGTTATTGCATTGATTTCTGTCTGGCACAGAGGGACTACCATACCCACTTCCTTTCTCCATAAAATCCACCTGTTCATTATCTAGCACCCCAGAATGACTTGCTGTCCGCGCTAATATAATATCCATGTCTCTGATCTCACATGCGTTTAATGCTATTATAATATCACCTGTAATCTTCTGCAGTAAATATAAGTAGGTGGTCACTTCATCTTTCCATTGTACAAAACTCTATCTCAGGTATAGATTTTTTCCCTACACCTAATCCGATCCTTAATGAACAACAGTGTAATATTTGGATTTGTGCTGCGATTCTAACAAATCATGCAATTTACGTTATTTTACACCAGTACGTGTTGAGTCTGCACTGCACGCAGTATTGCACACAAGGCAGGATTCATCAGCAGCCTTTTGCCCAAAGACACGCTTTTGCCTCTCCGTAGAAGGCTGTTTACGTCATCAGCGCGAGACAGATCAACCAAAGCGGCATGGGAGGCAAGAACTGACCTTCATTCCACTCTATTCATTATAATTCTTTATTATCTGCATTACCTGTAAAGACACTTACTGAGCAGGTAAGACATGTTGATAACGCGGCATGCTTGATATGTATTACTGTAAATAGGTTTTAGGAGAATGTATTGGGAATTCAGTGTAGCTGTACTTGTTGTGATCCAATATCCATTTTTAGAAGTGACTGTTTTTTTTTTTTCTCTTTATTTCTTAAAGGTTCAGAAATCTTCGTTATGTCTGTAAAGAGTGCGTCAGTCCATGCCAAGTGGATCGTAGGAAAGGTTATTGGTACCAAAATGCAGAAAACTGCCAAAGTCAGAGTCACCAGACTCGTTCTGGATCAATATCTTCTCAAGGTAATTGAAAGGGTTTAGGCTGCTTTATATATATCCAACTGAATGCCTCCAGTTTAGTTTCAATGATAGTAAATGGCACAGTACTATAGAGAGGTCTAATTTAATAAAACACCTAAGACCTCTTAATATGACCTATAACAACAGTATAGAGATTGAAAAATAGATTTTATTTTTAATATTGTCTGGTTGTGATTCTCATTGGGCAGCTCAGGGATGGAAATGAAACCGTATAGCAGTTTGATCCATTCCTCGTTTTACAGTGAGTTTAATAGCACATGCCTGAACTTATTAGCTATGCACTGGGGCTAATACAGCTTGTATTAAAGCCTGGAGTGGATGAAACTGCTATGGAACTCATTTGACTCCCTGCAGCCTCACAGTCTATGACTGTTTTTTTTTTCCTTGCAGTATTACAACAAAAGGAAGACCTACTTTGCACATGACCCACTTGAACAGTGCACTGTAGGAGATGTTGTTCTTTTAAAAGCTCTACCAGAAAGGCGGGCAAAACATGTAACCCACGAACTGGCTGAAGTTGTGTATAAAGTAGGAAACGTCATAGATCCTCTGACAGGGAAGCAGGTTGCTGGAAGCTTGTTCCGAGAACCTCTCACAGACTCGATGGAGAATCCTGCTGGATCTTTAACAGAGAAGCTACAGGAATTAAACATCACAGCTGCAACCAGTGAAACCCTACAGAGACCCTCTGAAGTCTAAATTGCTTCTGAAAATTAACTCTTTTTGTACTCTGTGTAAACTCAATATTTTCTGTGTATTCTGTTTAATAAAAATAAATGTTATATTGCCAAATCTTTTTTTTGTACTATTAAATACAGTGAATCATGAACCACTGCAACATTGTATTTCTACATGTTCAATGTTCAAGGGCTCTCAAACAATGACGGTTAATATAGATAACATTTGCATAAGGAATACATTTTGTTATGGAAGCAATAACACTAATTCATGCGCCTACTTCTATTGCAATGACACCTAACCATACCATTCTGTGTTGCATTGCTGATACTGTACAGCAGACTCTATTACCCTGTGCATGCAACATAACTGCAGTCATTAAAACCACGTGTTTTCACTTCGTTCAATCATGCACTAACTGCATCATTTTGGTATAGCGTATTAGTTCCATCTAGCCTTATATGCATTTTAGATTCAAATAGCAAAACGTTAACGTTGTAAATTGGCTTTATTGGGAATTATTAAGAATGAAGTCGGCAAAGGAACTAATATGTCACACGTTCAGTTGTGACGTGTATAAATCCTGGAGCAGTTTGCTATTAGTAGGATATTTATATGGAAGAGGCTAACTGCAACATTGGAAAGTGCACACAACAATGAGAGAGAGATAGAGAGAATGAGAATATACACCGTACTGTATGTTTTTTTTAATTCAACGCAAGAGGGCGCAGTTAACATGGAAAAAGTCAGTATTATTAGTAAGTGCAATCAGAAGATGACCGTACTGCCCCTAGCGGTTAAACTTCACCATCTCTTTCTTTTCTGAATCACGGGCAGCGCAGCTCCTCCAAAGGAAGATGGCGAACCGAGTCCTCCACAGCCTCGGCAGTGGCCTGAATCAGGCCAGAAACAGGGTCCGAGCACAAGGACTGGCTGTTTGCACAAGCAGGTCAGGTTGTGTTCCTGTAACTCATTGCAAATGCGCTGTGGCGCTTGTTTTTAAACGTTGCGGTTTATTTGTAAACCCGGATTATGTTTAGTACAGGCCGATTTGAGCAAGTATAATGTGCCTCAGTTTACCGTATTGTTTTATTGTTTACGTACAGAGTAGGGGGTTACGCTATTGCATTTGTATTTTTTTTTAAATCTGTGTATATAAAAAAAACAACGCTGTAACTCGTGCATTTGATAGATTTTTTTTTATTCGCTTGACGGTAGATTTTCAGATTTGAAAGTTTTTTGGTACCTCTAATCTGTCTGCCTGCTGTGCTAAGCTGCAGCCAATTGCAGTTCAAGGTCAGTGCCTCCCGGGTTTGTTTATAAAGCCAATGTCATAAAACAATACTCCTATTTTACTGTATATGATTTCGTTGTTTTTTTTTTTCTGTTTTATTTCTTATGCAACAACGGCTACCCTATGATATGTTTGGCTTAGTTATACAATGTGTCTGTCTAGGCTATATTGTTGCCTACAATAAAAACTGCTTAATTTGTCTTCTGATAATATTTTATAGCAAATAATGAAGGACCCTTTTGATTAAATGTTTAACTGAAGTTTATTTAAAACTAAAGTGTTCATATACAGTAAAAGCTTAATCAATGCTAATTGCAGTAAAATAATAATCTACTTGTATCCAGGCATATACAGTGGTATTGTTTTGAGTATTACTTCAAAGTTGCATACAAAATATAGCTGCTCACAAAAACTAGTAATTGCATCATAGGACCCCAGAAGTTCTTATTGCCGTGACCCATCGCAGTGATTTGTATGACAATCCTTGACAAATGTGTTGAATATCTATTCAGGGGACTGGCAGCATCCAACCACAGACAGGGTGAGGACAGCTGGTTCAAGTCCCTGTTTGTGAGGAAGGTCGATCCAAGAAAAGACGCTCATTCTAATCTTATAGCCAAGAAGGAGACGAGCAACCTCTACAAAATTCAGTGTAAGTTCAGGAAAACCGGACAACTCAAAGGGTATTGATTGGAGCTAATACTGTACAGTTATGATTTGTAACAAAAGACATGTGTTTTGCCTTTGTAGTTCATAATGTAAAGCCTGAGTGTCTGGATGCCTACAATAAGATTTGGTAAGTCATTGCTTATATCTGAAGTAAATATGCATGCATGTTTTATTTCTCCATACAGTAAAGAATTGACACTGAATTTGGAGAGTGCATCTCACTTTCTCCATGATATTTAATTAATTTATTTATTTACTCACTTCTCCATTGTGAAAGACACAGCTAACCAATAATCGGTACTAGTTGCGCTAGAATGACTGGAAATGTGGGGTCAATTTCCACACCATACAAATCCTCTACAAGACCTTGGGCTGCTGCAACCTGGTAATCTGTACAGAAATGTCTGCAGTGTCTTGCAAAGTGCTTAGCTGTACTTAAATCACTGTAGAAGTGAAATAAGTCAGCACTGTAAACCGAGCGAGTTCTGAAACCCAGGACTGGCTGCGGGGCCAGTGCAAGTTTCGAGCCCTGTTGCTGCAGTTGTATTTATTTCCTCCCCTTGTTGCTGTAGTGAAGATGTTTTGCCATCGATCCATGCTGATAAGCATTACCCCTGTGAGCTGGTGGGAACCTGGAACACGTGGTACGGAGAGCAGGACCAGGCTGGTAAGCACAGACCCAGGCTCGAGTGCTTCTGGCGGTTTTGTTATGTTGTTTTATTTAAGATAATTAAACCAATGACTAATATTGCTCCCCTTCTATAACCCTCTGATAGTTTGCATTTACTGTTTAATTGACCTGTAAAGAGTCTTAATTGCTAGTGCAAATCTGTCATGCCAGGCATAATGGCTTGCTGTTGGCAAGTCGTCTTTTTTTTCTTCGCTAGCAGCATACTCTAATGCATGTTTTTCCTGTCTGGCTTGTGGGGCTGGATTTTAAATAGTAATAATAAAGAGGGTTGGCTCAGCATTGTATCAGATGTGATACAGAAAATGGGCGTTCATCATTCTTAATGAAGGACTGTTTAAAAAGGAGGAGGGGTGGGGCAGTATAATTCTAGAGGGTTGCTCTGCATGTAAGGACTAGCCTGTGCACAAGAACCATGCTGTTTGAGATTTGGATTATTTTAATTACTTTTTCTTTTCTTTTAGTTCATCTGTGGAGGTATGATGGAGGTTATCCTGCCCTTACTGAGGTCATGAGTAAACTTAGGCAAAATAAGGTAAACTCTCTCTCTCTCCTCACTATATATAAATGTATAGGTGTGTTGAATATTGTACAGTGGATAATGCTAATGTGGAATCCAAATTCTCAGCGAAACGCACACATATGCAGTACTACTGTATATAGCAGGCCTACATAAAATGCATCCATCTGCTTGAAGTGGGTTTACAGAGACTGACAAATACACGACTGCTTAGTCAAGGAACAGTTTAGCATATACCCTCCATCTACCCACATATCCATATACAACATGTTTACACTGTGTTGCATAAAATATCCACATCCTATAGGTGTGTGTGTGTGTGTGTGTGTGTGTGTATGTATATATAATATATATATTTTTTTTTTCAGGAATTCATGGAATATCGGAATGAGAGAGGAAAGATGCTGCTGTCCCGTAAGAACCAGCTTCTGTTGGAGTTTAGTTTTTGGAACGAGCCTGTACCTCGCAAGGGCCCCAATATATATGAACTGAGAAGCTACCAGCTCAGAGTAAGTAATGTCTCTTCAACGTGCTCCTCTGCACATCGTGTAATGTATCTCGATGTGTTGCTCCAGTGTATTTGCTCTTGTGTTGCTAACAAGCTTGCCAAACAGCAACGGCGAACGTGGCGGGAGTGGATTTTAAAGATTGTAATTTTTGTGTTTTACTTTTTATTTCAGCCTGGGACAATGATTGAGTGGGGTAATTACTGGTGAGTTTTTATATGTAATTCGTAATAGACTGGTAACTTTGCTTAGTCATGTGTTAATATTGGCGTTTATGGGAACTGAACATATTACAATGTTCGCGATTAAAATGCTGCTGCTGGTATTTGAAATATTTAAAGTTAAAGAGAAGTTTTATACACTAACACCTGATTTCAGTGGCACACAGTGTTTAAATATATGGAAGGTTTGCCCTATTAAGTCTAGGAAGTTGCTGGATGTGGGTTTAGTAAAACATTTGTTAAATATGTACATGTTTTAATATCTTTAACATTTAAACATGATTGCCTCTCAACAGAATATTTTAAGGTCGAGAAGGCTAACGGGCTGTTCCAAAGGATTCATGTTTTACTGAGAAGTATTATTGGGACATAAATATCGTTCATTCAATATATATCTTTTAATTTTTGTTAATTCATTTTCTCATTCCCCAATAAGAAGGTATCCTTTTTTTTTTTTTTTTTTTTACATCGGATAATAATGTTTTCTGGCAGAATTTAAAAATGTTAGCATGAACAAATCGTTTTGGTTGTAATTCTTTTACTTTTTGTGGCCAGCCTGTATCATATACAAATTCGCCTGACACAAATGAATACATTTTTTAAATCGATGATTTCCTTAATTTTAAGCAGATTAAAGCAGCATGAAGCTTCAACCTGTGCCATGCAAGTGTTGCAAAACGAGCAGATCCACAAAGAATAACACAATCAAAATGACACTCCAGGACAGATTTACTGAGAAATAATTCCTCAGTGTTCTAAATATAGTACTTAAGATATAGCTGAAAGTGGATGTTGGTTACAAATCCAAATCAGTAGTCGTTGGCTGAACTCGTGTATTTATTTTGGTCTCGAGTTTCACCTAAGAATGTGTCTCTCTGCAGGGCTCGGGCTATTGGATACCGTCAAGAAAACAGCGAAGCAGTAGGAGGCTTCTTTTCACAAATCGGAGAACTCTACATGGTGCATCACCTATGGGGTATATACAGAACCTCATTGCCATTCACAATTACATGCTTGTGGGAACATGTTGTACTGTTGGCTGTTTTTGATTTAATGCTGTGCATTCTTTAAAGCAGTCTGATTGCTTGTGGAGGATTTCTGCACAGTATTTCATCGTCTTGTTTCGTGGTTTTCTTATTGAAGCTTACAAAGACCTGCAGTCACGGGAGGATACCAGGAATGCAGCATGGCAACAGGAGGGCTGGGATGAGTGTGTGTATTACACAGGTAGGGGCAGTGATATCGGTTACTTACTACACCCCAGCCTTTCATAACTGGTTATAAGTAACAACAACCAAGCTTATACTAAGGATATTCTATTACACATAAATTTGTGCTTAAATTCTATGTGTGGGGATGAGGTGCAATTGAATTTTGACAATCCCCCTATTGGTTTATTACTCGTACAGAATTTATAATTGCAAATATATGTTTTTCCAGTCTGCGTTTTGTTCTAAAATATTTATTAATATGTTGATGTATTTTGATTTAGTTCCTCTTATCCAGCACATGGAATCCAGGATAATGATTCCTATGAAGAGTTCTCCACTCCAGTAGACAGCTCAAGAAATCCCTGCATCCCTGCAAGAAACCGACGAAGTGGTGTGTGCTTTCGATGGCATCTGAAGCTGCTGTGATCATCGGGAGATATTTTAACAAACTGTAACTGTCAGCCCCCCCACCCATTTAAAAAAATAAAATAAAATAATAATACATGAACAGAAACACAGCACATCTAACTTTAAAAGATGTTAGACTGGAACTCCTCCACACTCCATATTAGATATCTTCAGAATGAATTTGTGGCAAAACAATATAAAACGCAACATTCCAGTTTTTAAGAATACTTTGGTTTCTGTTGATCTTCCAACCTTTCTAATCAGCCATTCATTTTCTCATGAACCTGTACATGGGTACTGTCTAAAGGGTAGTTAA
>NC_054574.1:874922-899922 GCF_017654505.1 Polyodon spathula | reverse complement strand
CAGACATGTGGAGGACAGATAGCCCATTTACTGAAAAGCCGGGGCACAGACCCTTACTTTAGGTTGTTTGCACGGATTATTTACAGATGTAGAGAAACAGGCACTTCATCGGATGACAATGGTTTCTCTATTACTAAGTGGGAGTATAAGAGAGATAATGGCACAGCAAATTCACAAAACGCTGTTTAAATGTCATTGGGGACCACTTGAGATAAGCGTTTCTCATTTGAAAATGTATTATTATTATTATTATATATGATATCGGTATTGTGTTTAATCGACTTTTAAATTACAACATTCACTTCACTGCTTAACCTTTTCCAATCTACTATTACGGGCTAAGATTTCGTTGCACGCACGCAATAACTTACCATGCCCACTGAAGCTTCTAAAACAACTGCCCCGTATATTTCATAAAATAAAAATGTTAAAATAATAAGTAATATCCACCTGCTACGTTTAGCAGGATATGAAAAGGCTGAAGTTGAGAGTGGGTGAGCTGTGAGCTTGATCTTGAGCGATATGTCAAATCACGTTGACAGAGCCAAAAATACATCGCTATGCAAAGTGAACGGGAGGCAGCGTTCAGCAGGACCTTACACACATTACTGACGCACAGATTAACGCTTCATAGTTAACAGACTACATTCAGTACAGTGTAACCTATGAATGACCCGCTGTCACGTCATTAAACCTACCAGGGACATTCCCTACTGCTCATTTGGTAAATATATTTTATGTGTGGGTCCGTTAGCTTTGCAATCCAACCAGACTCGTCATAAAACGATCCTACAGCTCACAAATATTAATGTTAATGAACATGGTATAATGTAAATACATTTTGCAATGAGAGTTTATTGGTGTGGATTTACAAAAGTATTGAAATGGATTCAATTATACCACTTTACACATACTGTTGTACAGTGTGCAAGTCCAAATAACATACATGGAATATTGTTTAGGTTTTGCAAGCAAGACTTTCAAATACCCCAGAAAATACGTTATTATTATTTTTATACACAGTAAAAGTTGCTCTTTTGCATTCAAATTATACTTTATTAAAGTTTTAAAACCTTACAGAACAGTATAACTAACCCAACACACCAAGTGACAGAATCGTGTGTTCCGATGTTACCCATCTGTTTAAAGCTGCAACTGAAAATGATAACTTATTCCCTTTCAGCCACAAAAAAAAAAAAAAAAAAAATTAAGATCAATATGCAAGGTACATGAAACTGTTTAAAGAATCAAGAACATCTTGTAATGTATCCCTGTCGCCATCACCCAATACAATACCCACTGTTTTATAGGGTCAGCTGCGTACAGACTCATGATTTAAACACGATCCCATTAGCAGGTTTCTTGCTGTACGTATGTTTCCACTTGGGTATTTTGAACATGGATCTTTGGTAAAGGGTTTTACTTGTTTACTGTTTGCTGATAATGACTATGGATGTACCCTGCAAGTATGTAAAGCCTTCATTTATGGCAAATTCAAACAGCTTAAAATTCTACTCCTCTAAAAAGAAACGCAGTATTGGTTGTCTCTTCATGTGGCAAACTAAACAGTTGACATCCTTGGGCCTTCACATTCTCAAAAGACTACCCCATACTTGAATCAATACAGTGTATACTGATTAAGCAAATAACAGAGAATATACATTGCTTTCAGAGATTTAAACTTAAAGCTGTCATGTTTCCATCAACTTCAAAATAATCTAAATGCTGACAAATTCAAACATATTTATTTTACTACATTAAACATGGTTTTATTGTGTACAATCTTCATGAGCGATAAACGACTGATCCTCACATGTTCCACATTCACTGGACATTAAATTCCTGTAGGAAGAAGAAGAATCATGTAAGATTGATTCACATTGAAGCAGTGTCTACAACTACATTCATTAGTTTTCACTAGGATTCCTTTTAACTCTAGAGCATTCCTTCAGTCGTTCATTATTGCTGGCTCTAGATACAAAGAACCTCAAAGATATGGTAAATATCCACATTTTCATGTTTGCTTTATAATACAAAAGTTGGTGTGCACATTTCATTTTTCAGTGTAACTCTCAGGCAGTGGAGAGTGTGTTTAATAAGGAATGAATTCCAAGCACTTACCATGAGAGAACTTGCACTGTTTCAGCACCTCGCTGAAGCCCTCGCACAGCTTCAAGTCGCTCTGGTTCTGCGCGCACTCGATGAACTGCCTCAGCTCGTACTCACAGGGGCTGCGCTGCTGCTGCTGCTGCTGCTGCTGGTACATGGGCTGGGCAGGAGGAAGGGACTCCTACGGGACACACAACACACACCCTGGGTTACTTTCTGAATTACTGGAATGACATCATTCAAGGCGTAGGTACAGCTGAGATACTGGCAATGTGAGCTACTACACCAGGGGTGGCCAAATTCCACCCTTTCACTCCTGGTCTTTGTTCTAACCTTGTTTTGAAATGTTTAACTGAACTAATTAACCCCCCATCTAAACCCTGAAGTAGTTTAGTATCTCATTTTACCTGTTAAACCTGGAGTGGAATCGCCCTCCAGGACCGTGACTGGACAGTCCTGTTATGCCAACAGTCACAAAATGGGTAAGATGGTAGTTCTGGCTCTGAGCCCTTATTTTATTTATTGCATTTATATAGGGCTTTTTATACAAAAGTATCGCAAAGCACTGTTGAGCCTTAGGGCCAATCATGACTAGAACTGAATTAACAGACCATCACTAATAATAGACACTGCCACTTAAAACAGATAACCAGCATCTCCCACTATTTACATCAGTCAATGGACCAAAACTTTGGTTAAAAAGAACTTACTCTGCAATTGTATGTTCATTACAAAATAGGAAACAAGCAACCTGCATGCTTACAAGACCTTTGGTAGCTGCAAGGTGTTAAAATGCAGACTGGAGCGAAAGCTTTGAAAATCTAGCCCTTTCTGTGCAACAGCAAGATAAGTGCACGATGCTAGTACCACTTGCCACACGTAACACACTGCCCTGGAGTTTTACAACAAGCACAAAACTGACACCTGCCGACGCATCGCTTACCTGGTAAGTGACATCAGGCCTTGCTGGCTCAGCACTCCCCCCCCCACCGCCGAAGCCCCCGGTCATGGCATGGCCTAGTGTATGTCCAACGGCTGAGCCCACGGCTACTCCAGCTGCCGTCGTTGCCATCTGGGCAAACATACCAGGCTGTCTGGGGGCGGCTGAGGGAGCTGCCATCGCTGACGGAGGTGGGTGAGCAGGTACTGAAGAGGGGGCTGCTGGAGGTGGGGCGGCCCGTGCCATAGGCCGGGACGGTGCCCGACTGCCAAGAAGAGGATTCAGTGAATACATATTTCAAGGTACTGATCGACTACTGTATGAAGCTGCAGCAAGTGTAACATGTGAGCATGTACCCTCCCTTTCACAGACCAGGCTCTAACTGTTAAGCCATTATGAAACTGACATCAGATACTGTCAAGCACATTCAAATCAAACACATTAACAGCCAGATATAAAATAAGTGATGTTTTTCTGGTAGGACACAAGAGTGAAATCGCTTTTTTTTTTTTTTTTACGATAGACTGTCTTTCCTGACTTAATGTAGACACACCTGCAGAGGTTTACAATTACCCAGTTTAGCATCACGTGGCCAGAACAGCACATAACACGAATTTACACAAGAACAACATATTAATTGATAAGGATAACCAACCTGCAAAGATGCACTCGTCCCTTATCAAATAAACATGCAAATGCAAAATTAGAGGGCAGACTGATTTGGCATAAAAACAGGAGTTAGACAAGGCTTACACGCATTAGGATACATCACTGAACCGTAATCGTGTTATCTAACAACAAGGAAACATGTTACAAAACCTCTCGTACTGCAGTACTTGTACAGTCTGACAACGTACGGGATGTCACTAATAATATTGTAATCCACGACACTCACTGCAGTCCTCAGTCAGTCAGTGATCAATTCTGTTCACTTAGGCCTGTCTCTCATGGGTAAGAAACACACAAATCATAAACTCTGCCAGATTTAAACTCTGACACATTCCTTACCTGGCCGGAGCGGGCATTCTCGAGGTCCTGCTTCTGCTTCCTCTCGGCATCTTTTTTTCTCAGTTAAAAGACAAATTTACGAGTAACTGTAGAAACTCCCTGCTGGTAATATTATCACACTGACCTCCTCTTGTCTATCAGAACACAACCTGCAAGTTCCAGAATATTACATCAGATGATGACGCCTTCCTACTTCCGGTACAAAACACAAGGTCAAAACTGAATTTTCTAGACAGTTGGTCTGGAGTCCAGTGAACGAGTTTGAGTTGAACGTGTAGAAATACCGCTAGTTCAATGTATTTTAATTCAGAGCGACGTTTAAAAGGACCGCAAAATTAAATCACACGTACATCATCACAAGACCGTGTGCTTCCATCCCAGAATCCCCCACAGCAGCACTACAATTTAAGCCACTAAGTGTCACTATTTGGTAGCATTTATAGCATGTTATTATTTACAGCACTAAATTAGGTGGTGTGAGGGCGCTACGGTTTTGAATTGTTTTTTGTTTTTTTTTCTGGGGGGGGGGTTGGTTTTGTTTATTTTCAGTTCTAATGCATAACCCTGGCAATTACAAGCACACATACGTCACAATTGCATTTGTATATGTGTCAACAGACAGACACTACTCCAGTAGTGTTGAAAAATGATATGGCCAAGTCCTCACTCAAATTACTGAGGTTATCAGAATCTTAGTCATGGTATATATGGTTTGTGATTGGTTGGGCTTCAGAAAGCTATATCTTGGGAATCACCCACCTGGATGGACATTGCATGGACATTTGCAGCAAAAAGTTATTTCTCATTCTGTGAAAACTGACAATAGTTTACCTATGAAAGGTTATAGCTTGGAACCATGTACCTGGTAAAACTATGCATGGGTATTATAAAAAAGAATGCAATTCTAGCAACCTGGAATAATAAATGTTTTCTCTATATACTTTATGCATTCTTGCCCCCTTTGGTGAATGGTGCTGAAACGAAAGAGAGGTGTTTGTCTTTATAATAATCTTTGCATAAAAAAGGCACAAGTACTCTATAATGACATCTCATAATATATGTATAGTGACAGTCTTATCTGTGCAGCCCTGTGCACAGATGCTAGAGTCTGTCTGGATACAATGACTGTGCCATGCGTCAGGATGCTTCCTCCTTTATATGCTTTTGACTGCACCTTCTCCGACAGGCTGCCCTTTGACCTGGGTGCATTGACTACACAAAGCCCCAGGACCTGCCCCCCATGCAGACGCATGCTGCTTTCAGATGCAAACCCCCAGCTGAGGGGCTTTTGGTCAATAAATGTACATAATAAAATAGAACAATCGAGAGACTAGCGTGGTACATCGGCGGGGGCTAGACAAATATGTTTGTTTGGGCTAAACAAACCTTCATTAGCTGTAATGGATTAGTCTAAATACTTAATCCCTCTTAATTTGTGTTATAAAGGGTTACTAGAATAATTGCATTCACTTTTTTTTATTTGTACAATCTTTCTCGGCTTGCCCTTTCAAAGCTAAGGGTAACGTTTGGTTAAATAGGATGTAGTTTATTTAACTCCCCCTCCCCTATAAATAGTAGATTTTATTTGCCAAAGCTGCATTTGCAACAACTGAACAAGTATCTATATGCACACACACACACATCAACATCAAAAAGATATTGTTTGTCACCAAGACCAGTGTCAATCCATGTTTTAAAACACACACACAATTAACTGACATTGCCTCACAATTGCAATTCGTGTTATAGTAGCTGTAAATTTAACTCTGCCTTTTTAAATCTATTGAATGATATTCCGCAATTGATCACTATTTCCTGAACTTGACCACAAGTAGCACGTATGATCACAACAGCCCAGTAATTTCCAACCCAAACGCAGCTCTGAAATATTTCTAAACTTACCCTCCAACAAGAATTGGATCATCTTTTCTTCTTCAATATTAAATTTGATTCTTAGGGATATAAAAAAAATCACATACTGTAGGACCTAATATAATAAATGTGATAGGAAAGGCACATGTCGATCTTTGAAACACACTGCAACTCGAAATGAACATAGTAAAATCAATTAGGAGACGCCAGGGTATTTGACATCTCTTGGCTGTTTTAATTATTTTTAATGCTTGCTTGAATGAGTTTATTTGAAATCCTTCTCCATACGACCCACTCAGAAAAATATGTATCCTATTATGATCTTATGCACCAAAATTATTTTTCAGGATGGACATTTAAATCTAAAACAATCTTGTTTTGTTTGTTTGTTGTTTTTTTTTTTTAACAAGCGCATAGCTTTATGGGTGAGGCGACTGGTTCTCATTGCATTTTACCAGCTGTTGCTGACACGGTTTTTTCTGATAACAAAACTAATTTCCGTAAAGAGAGCGAGAGAGTGAGATGGCGAGTCACCTGAAAAAGCTTCGCAAGACCTGCCCCTTTTTCAATTCATCAGACACATACAGACGCGAAGTCACAGTCAACTACAAAACTCGTACAAGAGTGGTATTATTTCAAAGCTGTTTGTTTCATACTACTTAAAAAATAAATCAAGTACCATTTAGCTGTAGTTTCAGGGAAATAATATTTTGTATTTATTTATTTACAGTACCACACTAAAGTTTTCTGATACTGTTTCATTTAAATAGTTTTGAAAGGCATGGACCGAGGAGAGGTTTATGGGTTAAAGTCCCAGATGGGGATGATGGAAGAGGAGTTCTATTCGTGTGACTTGGACGCTGAAGATCTGTTTGGGGACGTCGATCCCAACGAGCTTCTCGCTAGCCTGAAACAGAAAGAACAAGAGCTGATTCTGGCAGCGCAGCTGGGCTCTGCACTTCTGTCAGAAAACAGGCATTTAAAAGAGCAGAACAACAAACTGCGCGAAGAATATAGCGACAGGCTTGAGGTAAGAGGTCGTTTTATTTTTTTATTTTTTAAGTACTGAAATAATCTAAGGTCTCGGGCAGTCTTGTGCGTGCAAGCATGGGTGATGGATGATGTATGTCACGTTTCTATTACGAGCTACTGTGTACAGGACCTAGCGACAACATTTCTATGACATCATTTTCCACTGTGGAGGTACACCACAGCACATAGCCTAACCACAACAACCAACTTTGTTCAGAGGATATATATAAACAACTCATATTTTCATATGCTCACCGTACAATATACACACAATAGAAACAGGTACGAATTGAAAATAAGTATTTGAGTTACATGCACATGTAATATACAATGTGATGATGTATACAGACAATCACGTCATTCAAACCCTAACATGTTTTGATGTTTGCGCTAACCTTCCACCGCACCTTATCAAACACGAAAAGCATTCCTGGTTTATAAAGTGAGATTTAGAAATTGGTTTTGTTTGCCCAGCTGAAGAATAAGTGAATAATTGGGTCATCTTTTGAAAGGGTTTACTCTGGTTTTTAACTGTATTCTTTTTGAAAACACATTTAAAAGCTACATGGAGTAGATGCAGCTAGCCCATGCTGTTATCTGCAGGTTGTGTTGTATCATTGTCTTGAGGGTGGTTAAAGTACTGGTGGATTTGTAATAATAATTTGAAACGGTTCATCTCAAAAGGTTTTGCCCTCTTATAAAAGCGTATTTTTCTGTGGTATTTTCCCAGTTGTATCTGCTTTCACTTTGCTTAATTACACTGCGATGCTTTCACTAAGGTAAACGTTTATAATGGTCTGTTCAAATGCTTTAAATAAATGCATGCACAGAATATTGGTAAAGCATTGCTTTTACATCCCTGTCCTTGTTCAAGGGGTTGCAAAGTAGCAACAGAAATGGTTTTATTGGCCTTTCACAAAAAAAGGATGCGCAATGCAAAGATTGATATATAAAATACAAAGGGTTTCTGCTATAAATTTAAATCAGATAAGTGTGTCCCAGGCTCTGTCACGTTCAGATATCCGTAAACAACAGCCTAGTATCGTGCGGCTTTTCTGACTCAGGTATTGCATTGTTGATGCAGTCGTTTCTGTGTAAATGACACTGTGTCCCAAGGCTTTCCATAAGCAAAGACAATGGCAAGCAGTTAAGAACCTACACATCTGCCCTCCTCAGATTACAGGAGCACATGTCACTATTACAGGCAGCCTGATGAGCTCCAGTAAACGCAGTGCTTAGAAGCCACTTGCAGCCCTAAAGCACAGCGAGCTGGAGGAACTGAGCTGCTTTTGTTCAGCACAAAGCCCCCTATTAATCTGTTATGTGAAAGGGATCTCAGATCATTCCCACATCTCTCTATTGATTTGAGATAAGGCATCTGTACAATATGTTACAGATAGTAGTGTTACCTATAAATTGTTAAAGGGAAACGCTTTGCTTATCCACAGGTGTTTTTGTTGTAGTGATTGTCAATGCAGCCAGACCTAATAAGATTTCCCCTGAGTTGCATATATTTTTTTCAAGCGTTTTCTAATGCTTTGAACTTTTTTTTTTTTTTAATTCTGTTTTGAAAGGAAAGCAGTAAACTTCAGACTGGAGCAAATGCTTAGTAAAGCTGGTCCCTTGTGCCTTGTATGAGTGCTTTCCTGGTAGGAGGTTTGCAGCAACTGTGAAACCAGATAAGATGCGATACCCACACCCTTGCAGGTACATTAGCATTTCACACCTTAATTACCCTCTGCTGAACTGGAACAGCTACCTCAGCAAGATAGTTGTTCCAGATACACCTCAATGTGTAACGCATCAGTCTGGGTCCCTAATTCCTTTGCTTGGAAGAACTCTGCTGTGTAAAAATCAAAATAGTGCTGCTGCTGCTTTTGACGCCCTTGGAAATAAGACTCCCATTCTACAGCAGTTTGATCCCTTCCTGGTTTTACTAGGAGTTTAATAAGACACACCTGTTACTTGTACACTGGCTAATCAAGCTCTTAGTAAAACCTTGAATGGGTGCAGCAAGTTTTATTTCTATCCCTGCCTAGTTCTCAAGGTCTTATCCCAATGAAATAACTGAATGTACAAAATAAAAACTTCATTGAATGTTGTGATCTGTGTTAGAAATAAGGGTTTATAAACAGTGGGTTACATTTATAAAACGCCTTTCAAAACTGTTAACCCCACTTACAACTGCATTACTGTACAGTACAACAAAATCTAAAGCAAAAACACAAACTAAAAACGCTGTTAGTTGAAACGTTTGTCTGCTTGACTTGAAGTGTTTTGGAGCTGTTGATAAGAACTCCATGGCCATTATTTAAAAGCTTGAGCGCAAGCTGCCAGTGCCCTGACCTGTGATTCACCCTGTAGGAGCTGGAACAGGGGAAGCACACACTGCAGGTCAAGTTTAAGGCACAGCAGGCAGAGTGGGAGAGCCAGGTGTGCGAGCTGGAGAAGGATGTGAAGGAGCTGAACAGACAGGTGGAGAGGCTGAGCGAGAGCCTGGACCAAGCGAAGAAGGACAAGAGCCGGAGCGTACAGGACTGCAGTGAGCAGAACCAGAGACTGATGGAAGAACTCAACAAGGTACCGTGAGCATATGATGGGGTATAAATGCAATTTACAGAGAGGGGATGTGCAAAAATAATTACGGCACAAACACTGAGGGCCAAAGTCCCATCTTGACTGACCAGTTGCTCACAGATTTGTGAATTACCCACAATCCACTTTGTTTTCTGTTTATACCACATGTTATTTACTTATGGTGGTAGAATTCTTAAGTAGTTTATTTTCGTTTGACGCATAAAACGTTGCTGTGGGGAGCTTCCATTTCAAAGTTTGGCGAAGTCCTGATTGTGATGCCACTGCGACATGCTGGCCATTCCCGGTGGGAAAACCCACACATGTAGTATAAATCCACTTAATAATCATAAATGTAACTGAAAAATGTAAAAGAGTTCATCAGAATATCCCAGCTCATTGTGTAGTTTGCTTCCTGGTAGAATAAGGTCAATTCTGGACACCAAAATAAATACCTCCACTGTTAATTATCTCCCTCCTGGCTGGTAAAACTAGTTTATAAAGCATTGGAATTACTTGAAAAGTACAGTTCTGAATATTTACACATATACAGTATCAATGGTAGTGTTGTAGGTGGCGGTTTCTGGATGTGACTCATTTAAACAGCAAGGTACATTTGTTTGACTGGAGACAAGAGAATACACGTGTTTTTTTTTATTAAGGCTGTAGGAAAACTCACCGTCATAAGTCAAGTGCAAGAAGTTTATTATTTGTTACCTGTCTCCTTGACAGCTTTTTATAGCCTATGTCAAAACCAGTAAACTGAACATGATGTCATTAAAGCATACAACTTAGTTTCGGAAACAAACGTCCTACAATCGGAACAGCAGCGCTGCTTGCTGGTCTCAGTGTGTGCCACGTTCCTCTTGCAGGGCATGTAAACAGACTTGCCCTACCTCTCCGACATGAGTGCAAGGTACAGTAACACAGGTGGGGCTGTGTTTGACTTCAGTGCTGAAACTATTTGTGCCGGAGGGGAACGTGTTGAACAAACTCCTTTTCATAATTGTAACCTCGCTGTCTCCTATCGCAACATGTGAGAGCTATTTTAAAGCCAATTTTTCGCACACACACACACACACACATCCCACATAACAAGGGAAATAGCTGGAGGAAGGACACTTTTCAAACAGTTCAAGTTTTTATTTTGAAAGCAGATCAACTCAATCAAGTTTCTGTAAAAGACTCGATAACATATATGCAAAACAAAGTCAGTGAGCCGGAAGTAGGAAAAACAAAAAAAAGTTTTTGTTAACCAGCAACGTCGCAGCTTAATCATCTCAGCTTCTGCTCCTATTCCGTAACTATCCCAGTTTCATGACCTTGCTGTTTGACAAAATAATCTGAAATTTTCCCTTACAATACCTTACTGTAGCAGAAGTATCAAAACATTGTAGTAAAGCACAAGGAACCCACGGTAAAGCCGGTCGGTCAGCCTGTGTCCACGTATGATCCTGATCTGCGTTGACAGGTCTGTTTAGAGAACCCATGAAAAGTCTCTTCTGGGTTCATCACACAGCTTGCCAAGTGCAGAGCGCTTATTTCACTGATTCTTGTCGCTTGCTCAAAAAAAAAAAAAGAAGAAAAGAAAGTTTTAGACGACACGGAACACAAACGCCACCGTTTCATTCTTCAGAAATGTCGCCCATGCTGCCAGCATGCCTATCTAGGAAGAAGTTAGGGCGAGGTCATCTAAACGTTCAACCCATATTCTTAGGAATTGGCCTCAAGCATTTTCATGTGACACTTCATAAAAGTCCAGCTGTCTTAAAATTCTGAATTTTGTTGGAAATAATTATTACTCTCGAACTTAAAAGGATTGATTTATTTCCGAATGCTAACATAATCTGTAGCAATAGTGAAAAGACCTTGTCTGGTCTTTTGATTTATGGTTTTGATACCTACATTTAATGAAGAAGCAGTAACCCTCTCAATATAAAATCTGGTGACGTCTGTACGTGTTTTACATACTTAGCTTGCCTTCAAGAATAGTTTTGGAGCTTCAAAGGGTAGCAGTCACCTGTACAGGAAAAACATGCTTCCCATTTGTATCAGTCTTGGCACTTAAGAAGAAGGAAGTTGTACTGTGCTATTCGTCTGCGTGCAAGCTGTTGTACTTTATGCTGTAAAAGATTTACAAAAGGAACTCCTTATTTTTCTCAAGACTGATCTGGGTTGCTTTTGGTTATTTTGCCCTGCTCTTTGATGGGCTGTCTGCCCTGGTTTAGAACACCCTATTCTTAAAGTGAGTCTCTGGTGGTTGTCATGGTGAGTATATTCTGAAGTTCACTGAGAACTACGTGTGTTGCTTACGCCGTTGATCAGACTGGAAAGACAAGTGCATTCAGGAATCTGTGACCAGCACTTAGAGGACGAGGCTAAATGGAAGCTATGCATCCATAAATTAAATAGGATTAATGGTGGATGAATTTGAGTTTGTTTTTCAAGTTCAGTAACTACACCTGTTGTGGCATATTTAGTTGGAAGTATCAGATTTAAATCACATTGGGGTCATAAACGTCGTTGTAAATATCAATGCACCATCTACTGTAATACTTTCATGGGTAGCCATTGCGCTTTGTGATGGTGGTCCACTATGAAAGGCGCTATATAAAATATTGATTGGTTGATTGCGGTATTGATTTAAAAAAAAAATCCATTATTTATGAAAAATGAAAATTTGCATGTTTTATGAGTAGGTTATTGCTAGAGGGAAAATCTACACATATTTCGTGTTTTTGGGAGTTTTCTGCAAACGTATCATGCTTTATGAGGTTAGCGATTGTTAGCACAATATGAAAATATCTGTTTCTAAGTGGAAGTTTTTGCTGTTGCTGCTGTTAATGATTACCTCGTGCAGTGTACTAGATCAGATTGCCTAATTAATCATTTCAATGGGCTCTTGGAGAACGTTCAGATACGCTTTTCAACGTGCAAACATAAAGCTCCCAAAATAGACCATATCAAAGCTGGAAACCACCTGCGAATACATTGTCAAGACTTTCTCTGTGGTGTTTCTCTTTTGACTTGTTGCTTGTTCCTGGTGTTAACCCTATATTCTGTATCTAGCAATGGGTATACAGTGGATGTTAAGCCTGGAAGATAATTGAATTCTCAGTGATCAGTTATCATAATAAGCCTGACTGTCTTAAATCAGATGTTGGCATCCTTTTATTGCAGCTTTCTCCCTCCCTTTCCCCTCTCACACACATGACGTTTTATTCTTGTCTGTCTCTCCAGCCATGCCACTGCTCTCTAATACAGTAGAAGGGGACCTGAACGTATACTGTGAATGAAAGCTTTTCATAGGCCAGCCAGGGATCAGTGTGTTATTTACAGATGTTGTTTTGTCAAGAACAGTCATAGAGGATGCAGACCTGTAAAAATAGGAAGTGGAGTTTTGTTGTCCGCAGGTTTTTAAGAAGGTTGAATAGCCTGTAGAATAAATATCGCATTGAGGCAGGTTCTTTTATTTCCCAGGGTAAGACTTTAAGCTGGGTGCCTTTGACTGAAAACTCAACTGCCAGAGGTCATCGCTGCATGAAATCTTCATAATAATGGCCCAAAACATTTGGGGGAATTGGTAGATTTATTTGGCAGATTGTTATTAAATAGAGGTGTTGAATTTCTTAAAAGGCTAAACTTTAAGATAAAAACAAATGCCTTTACTCAAATGTTAACGTATTTAGCATATGAATCAGTGCAATATATACATGTATGGTAAGGGTCTGATATTGGGAAAGAATGTATTTACAGCTGAATGTGACAACTGGCTGAGATTGAACAAGCTAAATCTTTCGTATCATTTTTTAAATGATTTAATACACATCTTGTAGACTGTATCTAGGATTTGTGGTTCAGATATTCCTGGACACTGTAGCTCACGTTCTCTTGATGTAATCACAAGGTTTGAGGTTACACCCTCTCTTCCTGTTTCTGTTATCTTTTCCCAGAAGGAAGCTTGAGAAAAATAGTCTTTCAAGCTCCATGCCTGGGATCACTCAGCCCATCTGGGTTTTGGAACCCCAATTCTAGTAGCGCCCTGTATGTCAGTTAAATATTACACAGCTCCCCCACAAGCTTCACACGCCTGAAGCCACGCGCTCATTCTCAATGACCCCCTTGAGATACATTTGTCTATTCCAGCATCCTTGAGTAGCCCCTGGGGTTTGCTACTGCTTGCGGTTGCATCTGTTTAATCTGGCCTAGTGTGTGGTGAGGGGCTGTGGGATTATTAGAGGGAGTGTAAAGCTGGACACACCACAGGCCCGGGGCAAATGTTGTACTTGCTTTGTTCTGCTGCGGGAACTAATGAGCCCCCCTCTGGTGCATTGAGTACAGGCAACTCCTCCTATTGTGCTGGGGTTGATGTTAGGTCAGGACCCGTCTGTTAGAGGACTGGTCTGTTTGAGCTGGGCGTCGGAGCCTTTCGCGTGCTCTCTCTCTCTCTCTCTCTCTCTCTCTCTCTGCTTTAGCATTGTGATGTCACTGCCAAGACCAAGATGCCATGCTGCACCTGCTGCCCACTCTTTCATCCGCTATTGTGTGGCTGTGATTTGCCATGACAACACTCTTTCAAACTGCTGAGTCAGGGCTCTGATGGGATATTTGGCTGAAAGAGTCAGACAAAAACATAAAAACACTTTTTTGGTTTGGCTGTTTTTAAAATTGGTTAGTCTGTTACAGGTCTCTTAGCACAGTTCCATCGTGACAGTGCCATGGTTCCATCGTGACAGTGCCATGGTTCCATCGTGACAGTGCCATGGTTCCATCGTGACAGTGCGATTGTCCCTCTTGCAGGCGGTGCAGGCCGAGAGGAGCCTCACAGCTGAGCTGCAAACCCTGAAGAACGAGTTCCAGAAGAAGAACCGCTCCCTGGACCAGGAGGAGACTGTGCTCCACATGCTGAAGGAGGAGGTGAGGAGCTGGTCTTGCAGACAGGCAGGAGTCAGGGAGTTTAAAGAGCAACTAGCCATGGGGTCAGAAATATCAGTTATCTTAACTAATGTATTATTGCTGTTGTTCAGAATCACTTCAGTCATCACCTTTTCTCCAAGTGCAGCTACACATTTGCACCTATCACATTTGTTCTGTGTGGTGTTTCTCACTGGTGCGTTTCTGACACCCACTAGGGGCAGTGTTGGTTACACGATGGTGTGCCAGCTGTACTTTGAGATCGCTTGACAGCCCCTTTGAGGTCGCCGGGGTGCTTTAAAATGAAACACAAAATGATGCTTGTAAACATCTAGAATACATTGGTTAAGATCATTTCCTCCTATCTATTTGCTTTGGTTTTGTTCCCAAAAGCTCCTGTTTCCAGTTTTCACGTTCTTTGCTCATGATAGATTCTTTCTCCTCTCACCTTAAATCCTAGAAGTATTACCGGTTATTCAACATTCTTTACCAACGCATGCATAGTTTGAATAATTATGATCTTACCTGCTGTGTGCTATGCAAATCTTTGCTTGATCCTTATATAACGCAGACCTCAATAACTTTAGTTTATGATCTGCCAGCTGTGTATATGGTTTCTGGAGACACTATGCAGGCATTGTTATGTGTTTGAACAGGAAGGGTTAAGGTTAATTCCTTTTAAAGTGATTGTAGCTAACAAAATCATTCCATGAATTCTAGGTGTGGACTTCTGTTTCGTTATGTAGGTCACAAAGGTGCAGTTTTGAAAGAAGCACATGTTTTAAAGTAAACATGTGGTTTTTATTTTAAAACATTCTATATGGTGCTACACTAAGTTAAAGAAATCTGATCGCAAGCCACGCTATCAGATAGTGTCACACTTCCTTGGTCATTTAACGTGGAAGGTGAAGCCCTTTCATCAAATTCTGTCATTAACCAGCTATCTGCTTCCTCTATTCGCTCTCAGCCTCTAACATGCTTTGACCTGGAAGACTCTGATGCAGGGAAATGACCTAGAAAGTGTAACAGATTTTGTGATAGCGAGCCACGGAAACTAAGAACTTTCTTTAACCAAGTTTAGTACCAGATTTTTTTTTAATGAAAAAAATGGTTTTCTAACTGCACAAGACGGCACATTTGAGACTCCTGTAGCTTTTCAAAGTACAAAACAGATTTACGAAATTATTGAGCTCCAAACATTAATAGATTACTGATGGTCGGTCCCCCCCACCCTTAGTTTCTTGGATTTCGTGGAGCTGATGGTGTGTGCTTTTCATGTGCAGGTGATTTTGCTGTCCAAGCAGAAGCTAGCCCTGGAGCAGAGGATTAATACTGTGAGTCTGGAGGATGAAGCTCTGCAAGGTAGTCCGAGTTCCCTAAGGGCACAGATCACAGCACTGGAGAGCCGAAGCCAGGAGCAAGCCCTGCAGGTAACACAGTGTGTCATTTGCTCAATAAAAGTGTCTGTCATTGACAAACCCTACAAGCCCACACTGTTGGAGTTACTTGTTATTTGTACTGTAAGGGCATGTCATTCTTCTGTCAATCTCTTTAAGATGCAAAGGAATTGTAGAAGGGGCTTTTGAACCCCACACATGGGTAATTAAATGCCCATGGTAGCCTCTCATGCATTGAGGTGTTAATGCACATGGTGCTTTGTGTTGCAGCTGCGAGAGTCTGCGCAGGAGCTGGAGGCAGCGCGGGAGGTGAGCAGGCAGCTGCAGCTGCAAGTGGAGGAGCTCCAGGAGGAGGTGTGTCTGCAGGACCACAGCCAGTCCCTGCACAACCTCTCCCTGCAGTCTGAGATCGAGCAGAGCCTGGAGAACGAGAGCTGGGACCGCGAGAAGGAGCAGGTGAGGCAGCCTCTATCTTTCCCAATCCCTGCCATTCAGATCGTTCAAATAGGCTACCAGCAACATCTGACACGCCAAAGATAGAATTAGGATTATCCTGCGCGCATTAGTACAATTATGCGGATAATCTGAGTTATCCAGAAAAAAACAATATTAATGCCAGTCTGGGTCAGTGAAACCAGATATTACACAGCAGTATTTGCCTCCTTTTAGAACAGACTGGTATTAAGAAAATGTGGTATTGTGATGTTCAGTTAGGTCCAAACTTTGGCCAGAAGCCTTACTACTGTACATAGCATGTTATATCACAGCATGTCCCAAGGTGCATGCATGAGACATTGTGCACAATCAAGTGAGTCACTGAATGTTTACATTCATTTTTACCATGTCTCCCTCTGACCTAATGCAATTCACCCAGTTTGACATCAGGTTCCTATCTATAGCGCACAGCATCAAACAGGGGTCGTGTTCCTGGAACACTGCGGTTTTCATTCTGTTGTAATCCGCCATGGTGCTCCAGTTTTTAAATCACACCTTCATGACAGTTCAGTTGAGTGATGGTGCTTTAGTCATCCATCCACACTACGGTACACTTTCCAGTATGCTGTTTCATCCTCAAACTGTTTTACAAAAACTGCATTTTTCTGAGGTGAGGTGTTTTTGTAAGAACGCCCACTTAGCAGGTTCTGTTTCCCTAAACTGCTTGTTTTTTGAACATTTCCATTACAGTCGTTCTGTTTGTGAACATACCGGTTTCAGTTTGACTTGTCCAATGTATCCTTGGCTCTGAATTAGAGACAAGCGGAAACTTTGAACGTTGACAGTGGTAGCACAAAACCACATATTACATTTACCAACCCCATTGGCAACCCTTACCATTCATTCTTTAATGCCAATGCTGTTGTACTGAACTGGTTCTCTACTATTCTAGCTCAAGGGAATCTACAATGGATCATTTTCAGATTTTGACAGACCAGTAGTATGGACAGATACACACTAGTAATTAATAGTGCGCTAACAAATCAAAACCATTGATTAAAAATTTAATGTCTGTGGCGTCGACATTATTTAGATTGAATCCATGCCTATTTTGCCAGTGATGGTAATGCTGCAGTCTGCTGTTTTATTGTTGTAGTGTTTGTTGTTGTTTCCAGGGTGCTACTGTGTTCCTTCTTACTAAACCTGAGGGAACACAAAGCCACTTTTTCGGGAACAGTGGCTTGAAAGCTGGTTCCAAGAGACTGTGAGACCTAGTTTGAGGCAACTTTTCTGTATCAAACCTCAAGTCTCCCCTGGTATGACATGCAGTGGCCTCAAACCTAGTCTCTTGAAACCAAACCATAAAGGGGCTTTGTGTTCCCTCAGTTAAGACATCAGTAGTGGCCTTTGACCACCTGAAGAAGGTTTTAAGAAGGTGTTGCACATCGGTATTGCATAGTGGTCGTGCGTTGTTTGCTGCGTTATTTTACTCTAGTTTTAATTGATCAGTTCCACTTTCTGGTTGCCTTGCAGATTGCCAGAGAAATCCATTGCATTCGGGAGCAGCTCCAAACAGTGGTTGATTTGGAGACGTCGGAGAGCCCAGCAGACCGTGTCTGCCAGTCTGCCAGCCTGCACATAGCGCTGTCTCAGCTCAGCCAGCTAGCTCAGACACTGGCACGGACACACTCATCCCAGGTAGGCTTTGTTACAGAGAATTGGCCTACCAGTACGAGACCAGCCACCACTAACAACAGGGGACGTGGTTTAATTCTGTTCATGCCAGCATTCACACCTTTCCTCATTATATCTGGAGTGAGGCACACCCAAGTCTTTTTCATTTTTTGTCACTGGGAGACAAAGGGCTAGATTCTCAAAGCTATTAGCTTAAAATGGCCAGCAGCACTTTTCTGAAAGGATACAGTCTGTGTTGTTGATTTTTCCTTTCTGAAATGTGAAGAAATAGCTTTGAGGAGTTAGCCAAATGAGATCCTGGACAAACCAATTACCGGGCTGCATCCGACCATATGCACAGCCAGTGGTTAGCTGTGTCAGACAGTAACATCTTTAGAAACCCATTAGAAATGTCATGCCTGTGTCGAGTTTGCCTGTTCGCTAAATGGCCACAGTTACAGACGCAGGTTTGTGTGCAGTGAATGGGCACATTCTTGCTTGGTTAGTCAGGCATTGGTATCGGAGCCTTTTTTGTTCATGAAGCCCCCAGGTTATTAAATGAAACACAAAGAGGTGTGGAGAGATAACTTCCGTTGTGTAACATTGATCCCCCCTGACCTACAATCTGCACTGTGTCCTCTTTCAGGAACTGAAGCAGAGCGGTGTCTCTCAACAGCAGAATCCTCGTGAGAACCAGGGTTTAATACAGGAGCTGCACTCTCAGGTAACAAAGAGGCTTGGCTTTGTAATGCCAGTGTGTGTAAGTAGAACAATAAGAACTGAGTCAAGAAGACAATCATTTGAAAGGCTCTAATAGTTTCATCATCCATTCCTTTTTAAACACTCTATCCTCTTAACTGGGCATTTACCTTAACGCTCAGTTGGTGGCATTGTTGCCAAGTCTAAAAAAAAAAAGAAAAATCCAAATTTAACATGGCCTAAAGCACATAGTTCAAGAATTCTAGAAATTTTTCAGATCATTTTTGACTGATGTCCAGAGGCTCTGGAACCATTTTTAGAGTGGGGGTGCTGAAAGCCATTGAACAAAACTGCACAGTGAAGGTTCATCTCACTTGAGGAACATTTTCATTTCAACGTTCATTTCAACATTCTGTCATCGCAGAACGACCAGCTCAGAAAAGAGAATTCGGAGCTGAAAGAACGTCTGGAGACAAACCAAGCCGAAAGGCAATTGCAACAAGCCATTCGGGACAGGGATGAAGCCATTACAAAGTAAGTGAAACTCTCAGAATGAGACCTGAGTAATCTCAGACAGGTGCATTAACATCTATTGCCCCCTACTGGCGGAATTACTAAATTGCTAATGCCTATAGCACTAACTGGATATTTGTCATATTACTGAAAACGTTGCATTTTATCCTACTTGACACACTATCAGTGCTGGCCAGGTATAGATATTGACCGTTACTCCACTGTCACATATAACAATTATCATGATTGTAATAAAATTATCCTTTTTCCATGTTAATCTTTAACAAAGTAGGACTGAAACATTGTTCTTTATGTGTCTTTGATTAAGACAGAAGACTAATTAAACATACAGGTTTTATTGTCAAACTGACCGCCTTTCTCTTTGCTAAAGTAGGTACAAGTTGCTGCTTCATGTTGACCCGTATGTTGTTGTCCGTAGTTTTCAGGACACTGTAAATTCTGTAACAAAAATATGTTGATGGCCGTAGAGGAATCAGTAACAGTGCTGTTCAGCAGATTACAATGTAACCATTCAGCATTGTTGCATTATATCCCATTACTATCAATTCAGAGCTACTTGCAAAGTTAAAACACACATCAAGAGCTTGCAGTCGCCCTGCATGTGTGTGTACCGGTAATGCAGCAATATAAGAGCTACAAAACCACAGCTCTGTTAATGCCTTTCTATTGTGCTTTATGAGGCTTTGCTAATCCGCGGTGGGGATATTGTGATGTCATGGTCCTGTTGTTTTGTGCTCCCGCTTCAGGAAGAATGCCATGGAGTCAGAACTGCTTAAGAGCAGGAATGACATGATGTTGCTGAACAATCAGCTGCTGGGAGCGATCCAGCGCAAGTTAGAGCTGTCCCAGGAGCTGGAGGCCTGGCAGGTACGGTACTCTACAGACAGTGTGTTCTGCTTCTGAAAGCAACTCCCTGCCCGTTTCCTTGTACTTGTACTAGAAGTTAATATGTCATGTGTTCTTGTTGTATAGGCGGTGCATGGGAAAGTGCCTCAGTGGTTTTTCTTCACTGGCTGTGGCCCTGATTAGATGCACAGGAACTGGTAGATTTCTGATATGTGATTTATAATTATGGTTACTAATACACATAAAGGGTTGCCATGGTAAAGACACCCTGGCTGGCCACTGTTGTGTAACTGTAGCTAATATCGTGTGGGGCCATCGTTTGCCCTGAGCACAGCCTGGAAAGTACTGGTGTCTTGAGAGATCCAGTCATTGATATTTCTTGCAGAGGGGTAGGCAGAGGATGATGAATGCGTTGTCCTAGTTTGTCCCGAGACAGACATGCTCTATTGGATTGAAATTAGTCACACTCTTGACCTGAGGTATTTCTCTTGCTCTGTATTGATCCAGTCCAAGTTTCTCTATTCCAGTAAAAAGTAACTTGTTTGTGCAGTCTTGCCTGTGATTGGATCAAATGACACAAGTTGCACTTCTGTTGTGTGTGTAATATGTGCCCTCTGATGGCTACAATACAGCTGCACAACTAACAAGAGTTCAGTACAGTATAAATTATACATTACACTGTATAATGAAAGAATCATAATAGGATCCTGCAAATCAATTTTAAATAACAATGTACTATACCTGCATGACAAAAGCTTTTGTTTTGTGGTAGTTCAAGCTGTATTTTAAATTGTGTACATTTCAAAAGGAAGAAATGTTGTGTTTTACTCTCATTGATACTGCAATTTTAATTGAGAGCTCAATTTGAGAACCCCCTTTTTTCTTTTGTTTTTTTGGGGTTTTTTTTTTTCAGGACGACATTCAGATGGTGATCAGCCAGCAGCTCAAGAGCCAGCAGCAGCGTGACGAGAGGAAACAGCAGCCAGCCAACAGCGCCGCCCCGCTGGCTTTCCTGCGCCGGACCAGCAGACTCAACACTGACAAGAAGAGTTTCTTCTCTCTCTTCAGGACCTGAGCCCCCAGTCCCGACCCGACCCAACCCGGGGAACGAGGGGCGAACCCACAGAGACTGAGTTAACCTTCTGGACAACAAGGGAGGGGTCAGCCTAGGCCCAGACGAGACACAACTGCAGTGATGCATTCTGGGAAGTACTACGCCAATAAGTCATTGACCGTTTCTAATATGAAGGGCTAGCAGTGTGTCAGTACTGCTCCGGCAAAACTGGCAATTAAGAAGAACCAAAACCTTGAAATGTTTGACATCAGATTACCCAACATTTTTAAACTCACCGATTTCCAATTACTGGTGACCAGTTCATAGTAGTGGTTCATGTATTTATTACCTTTATTAATGATCTGCTGAAAAATGATACAGCTTTCATTAAGCTAGAAAAGATTTTTAAATTTTTATTTTTTTTTTTACAGCAGATTTACGTGCAGTGTTTGACTTATGTTCATGCAAGTTGCTAACGACAATGGAAAACTACAGCAATATTCCAGATCATTAAGCTAACAACAGGACATATTCTGTTTTAAAGTGTGTATATATTTTTTTATATTAAATCGGTGGTTACATGTTATTTAATATGTAAATATAAAGTTAAAAGAAACATAATGCTGTGTAAAGGTGCACTGTAAGAACAGGGTTTTTTTTTCTGTTCTGGCTGTAGCTATAATAAAGATCAGTACAGAAGACTTGCTGTAACTGTTACTGCCATCTGCAAAGCAATCAGATCCAGCTGCAGAAGCTTAGTGTCAATTATTATTGTTCTTCCTTTCATGTGCAAGAAACAGGGACCAATGTGACGTGCAGAAGACTCACAGTAACTGTTACAATCGGCTTCAATGTGACGTGCAGAAGACTCACTGTAACTGTTACAATCAGCTTCAATGTGACGTGCAGAAGACTCACTGTAACTGTTACAATCGGCTTCAATGTGACGTGCAGAAGACTCACTGTAACTGTTACAATCAGCTTCAATGTGACATGCAGAAGACTCACTGTAACTGTTACAATCAGCTTCAATGTGACGTGCAGAAGACTCACTGTAACTGTTACAATCGGCTTCAATGTGACATGCAGAAGACTCACTGTAACTGTTACAATCAGCTTCACTGTGACGTGCAGAAGACTTACTGTAACTGTTACAATCGGCTTCAATGTGACGTGCAGAAGACTCACTGTAACTGTTACAATCGGCTTCAATGTGACGTGCAGAAGACTCACTGTAACTGTTACAATCGGCTTCAATGTGACGTGCAGAAGACTCACTGTAACTGTTACAATCGGCTTCAATGTGACGTGCAGAAGACTCACTGTAACTGTTACAATCAGCTTCAATGTGACGTGCAGAAGACTCACTGTAACTGTTACAATCGGCTTCAATGTGACGTGCAGAAGACTCACTGTAACTGTTACAATCAGCTTCAATGTGACGTGCAGAAGACTCACTGTAACTGTTACAATCGGCTTCAATGTGACGTGCAGAAGACTCACTGTAACTGTTACAATCGGCTTCAATGTGACATGCAGAAGACTCACTGTAACTGTTACAATCGGCTTCAATGTGACATGCAGAAGACTCACTGTAACTGTTACAATCAGCTTCACTGTGACGTGCAGAAGACTTACTGTAACTGTTACAATCGGCTTCAATGTGACATGCAGAAGACTCACTGTAACTGTTACAATCAGCTTCAATGTGACGTGCAGAAGACTCACTGTAACTGTTACAATCGGCTTCAATGTGACATGCAGAAGACTCACTGTAACTGTTACAATCAGCTTCACTGTGACGTGCAGAAGACTTACTGTAACTGTTACAATCGGCTTCAATGTGACGTGCAGAAGACTCACTGTAACTGTTACAATCAGCTTCAATGTGACGTGCAGAAGACTCACTGTAACTGTTACAATCGGCTTCAATGTGACATGCAGAAGACTCACTGTAACTGTTACAATCAGCTTCACTGTGACGTGCAGAAGACTTACTGTAACTGTTACAATCGGCTTCAATGTGACATGCAGAAGACTCACTGTAACTGTTACAATCAGCTTCACTGTGACATGCAGAAGACTCACTGTAACTGTTACAATCAGCTTCAATGTGACGTGCAGAAGACTCACTGTAACTGTTACGATCGGCTTCACTGTGACGTGCAGAAGACTTACTGTAACTTACAATCAGCTTCAATGTGAAGTACAGTTGTGGAACATGCCAAATATTTTGGTGTATAACAGTATATTGAGCTTTGTGTCAATGCGTTTTTTTCAGTTTGACAGATTGTTCTGGGTGCTTAGTCACAAATTATAAACATTTGTAAATTCTGGTGCTAATATTATTTTTACTGTCTTGACCAAAGGCATGCAGCTCATAAGGATTTGTATCAGCTGAAATATTTTGCTGGCCATACATACGTAAGTCACAGATCTTAGCTGAATCACTCCCAAGAATCCTGTGTCTGAAACGAACAAAATTAGATTGTTTATAATGTTAAATAAATACCTTTTTTATATTTAACATTTGTTTTGGATGTAATTTATTGCACAAAACAGTGTGATTTACACAGATCACGTATGGAGAATAGAAACTTGGGGTACCAACAGCATTGTAGGTGTAAACACACTGCTTCACCATCCATAGGTATTTGAGGTCTTGAAAGCTTGGGTGTGCATGGTAATCGGGGACGAGCTCAATTGCTTGGATAACTCATCGTTAGGGTGTGTGTGGCACAGGTACATGTACTATACCCAAAGTTTGCATAAGGAACGCTACATTTCTCCCATTCCATTCTGATGCAGGTCTTAAAGAAATTGGGCCACCCAAAATAACACAGCAGAGCTGTAACTCCCCAGTTTAATAGGACCTCAAAGGGTTAAGACGAACCCTGTAAGCACATGTAAGTACTTGTGAGCTAACATGAAGAGTAAAACCACTTTGGACTTGTTTCCATAACATTAATATCACATCCATCGTAACACATCACAGCACCCAAACAACCAACACAGTGTTTCAAAGGGTACACTGCGCACTATTTCTGTACAACAAGTGCTCTGTTACATAAAATCAACGACTATGGTACACTGAAAATTAAAAAACGCCAATATCTGAGCAAGGACATAGATGTATATACATATTATAATGGAAAGAACAGTGCAACCTTAACTATGACGTTCAGCAATATCTAATAAACAATTTAATTAACAAGATAACATTGATGATAATAAAATACCATATGGGCATTAAGGGAATACATGGACCCATATTCCGATGTGCGTATACCTTTTTTTAAATAAATACGTAGGCAGCCTGCTTGTTCCCTCCTCTAACTGTACCTGGAAAGGGTTGACATTGTTGCAGACAGCAGTGTCTATTGTACTGTATTACAAGTGTATACAGAGTGCTCCCTCGCTAAAATACGGTGCTTGGCCAATTGTGTGCCACCCCCTGGGAGCTCCCAAAATTAGCAGTTTTTAAACTATACATAGCCTGGCTAATCGGCGGTCAGGAGTTCAGTTCGAAGCGACAGACAAACCAAGTGTGAGCAGGAGAGGGGGAGAGGGGAAGAGGGAATGGGCTCGCCCCAGGTTCGGCTGCCGGAGTGGGGCTGAAGCGTCTCGTCTCCCATGGAAAGCCGCAGAGCTCCTCTCGCAGCAAAAAAAGTAAATACATTAGGAAAGATAACCACGTAATAGGCCAAATATTTATTTAGTTATAAAACGAATGCTGAGTAAGATGTCTGTGTTATAAAGTGCCAGCGCAGCATTTCTTCAGTTCAGATACTGTATCAAAAGGGAGAGACAGAAACTGAATTTAGACTGAGAAGTTGTTTACAGTTTGAACACCGGTACTGTATTTACTGTAGAAATATTGCATGAATCACTAGTATAGGGAATTGGGGGATT